>NW_010314158.1:18871-56153 GCF_000700745.2 Antrostomus carolinensis
AAGCTCATCCTCATTACTTCTGCCATTACTTGTAGAAGAAGAACGATTACAACAGCTCTGGTGTTTCTTATTTGGCATGGCCCTTGAGTGGCTACAGCCTTGCCAAGAAAACTCCACAAATGCTTCTCAAAGCCTGGAACCCAAGGGTACATGCTGCTCCCAAGAGTTCCACCATGCCTCTCCATACACAAGCACAGACAGGAAGCTGTTCTCCATCTCACATGTGCCTGGTCCCATCCCAGGACTGCTTTAAAGATCTCTGCCTTCAGTAGTTAACAATGTTTCCAGGAGTTGCACCCTCTTTCTAGTACATTCATCACGAAAGAGCTACAACCTCTCCTGACCCTGATTTCTGTTTTTATTCTAACTCTCAGCTTATACTGTTTATTATTCATAAAGGGAACATCACTATTTTGCTCTGTAATTTTGTAATATGGGCTGAATAGTCTGGAAAAGGATGACAGGTAAGAAGGTGGATGTTGCTGATGGATCTTGCTGAGAAACAAGGCAAAGGTGAACAGAATGTAGACCACACAGCAGCTAAACTAAGAGGAGGAATGATGCAGGAGAAATTGAGGATTATCAGCCAGGGAAAGCCTATCCAATTGTCATCTCACCACCTCCATTTCACAGTATTATTAGGAAACGTCATTTTTCTTATGTCAAATAAAAAACAGAAGTGAAATATGCAAAAAAGTGTATCCCAAGCAGATCTGGTTAAATAACAGGAAAAAAAAAAGTACTAAAAATTAGAGCTGTATTCCAGTTTTTTAAAAAAAATTTCAGAGAGGAACTTGTCTGATTTTGTTTAAGGAAAATTATTGTGACAAATACTGTCTAATAGTTTGGACTTCATAGAGCTTTCATTGCAGCTTCTAACATCACACAGAAAGGTAATATTTAGTGAAAACTGCATATTTTTACACTATTTGTAGTTAACACATAGCACTTTAATGTTATTCTTTGCATATAATACATACTGCACAGCCTGATATAGAATCATAGAATCATAGAATGGTTTGGGTTGGAAGGGACCTTAAAGATCATCTAGTTCCAATCCCCCTGCCATGAGCAGGGACACGCCCCACTAGACCGGGTTGCTCAAAGCCTCATCCAACCTGGCCTTAAACACCTCTAGGGAGGGGGCATCCAACACTTCGAGGGAGGAGCAGCCACAGCTTCTCTGGGCAACCTGTTCCAGTGTCTGACCATCCTCACAGGAAATAATTTCTTCCTAATATCTAATCTAAACCTCCCCTCTTTCAGCTTAAACCCATTTCCCCTTTTTCTGTCACTACCTGCCCTTATGAAAAGTCCTTCCTGTAGCTTTCCTGTAGCTCCTTCAGGTACTGGGAGGCCGCTATAAGATCTCCCCGGAGCCTTCTCTTCTCCAGGCTGAACAGCCCCAACTCTCTCAGCCTGTCCCCATAGGAGAGGTGCTCCAGCCCTCGGATCATCTTTGTGGCCCTCTTCTGGACTTGTTCTAACTGGTCTGTGTCTCTCTTGTGTTGCGGGCTCCAGAACTATCAGCTTTAATTAGTACTGAACACTCTGAAACAGTGGTAAAACTAACAACCAGAATATTTTGGTGTTTTGCTCATAATTTGGAGATCTGTTCACCTAATGCAGAGAAGCTAAGACTACCAAATTCTTTATGGTCCACCGAGAGCTAGCACAATGATAAAAGAAAAAGATTTTCAAATATCAGACCAAAATTCAAATGGTGCACAGAAATGTAAGACATTACTCTGGTTCACACAGTTAAAGCTTTGTCAGGTATTAATGCAGAATCTAATCATTAATCAAAATGACATTGGATTTCCACAATTATAAGTCCTATACTTAAAAAAAAAAAAAAGTGACAATTATGAAACACCAAGGTAAAGATGAAGAAGTAATAAAAACATAATTGCTTGAATATATTCACCATGTAGTTAATTATTTACCAGCTCTGGAAAAACACTTAATAGTGATAATTACACAGGGGTCAAATTCCCATTGCTGCTAGAGAAATGCCAGGAACACCATGCAATACCAAGTAGATGGTTATGAGGAATGGAGTGGGTGCAGGCTTCAAATGTAGGATCAAAACTGAAAAATAAGGAAAGAGGGAGGGGTATGGACCAAAAAAGTAAACCAGGCATGGTATGCTCCAAAAGTTATCCAATGATGTAATTTTCCATCTGCTCTTTTTTTCCACAAGATGTTAGTTGCAAAGGCAGTGCATCACATAAATGTCTGCTAAAGCATACTACAAAGAAGCCTATGTATCTTGCATAAAAGGTCAAGTTATAGATGCCAACAGCTGTTTATTTCTCAAATACCCACCTTATTATAAACCTAAACTGTATTCTAGCCCTGGAAAGATTAGTGTCTTGAACAAGGCAGTGTTTGGCAGCTCATAAAAGACAGGGGAAACCTTTCGTCCACTTGATCCATCCTGTGGATGCTTGGCAGCCAAGCCTTGCCATGCAGCAGGGCCAGCTCCCTTCCCTGCAGTGTACCTGGACACAGCTACACAGTGGTGTGGGGCTTATGTAAACCAGACGGCAAAAAGCAGGTCAGCACAAAGCACATGGGAGAAGAGTTACAAGGGCTTTAGCAAAATTGTTTCATGCAACCATTCCTTCCATTTCAAAGAACCATATAACGCAACGACAAGATACTCAATGAAAGTGCAGTAAAGTCAGAATAATCTTTTTTTTCTTTCTTTTTGGGTAAGAAATAATAATTCCAATCAACTGCTGGAATTTACTGACAAGGAAGGCAGAGAGACAAGTGCCATGTTTAGACATAAGAATTAGGGTAATTTGTTGACAGGCAATATTTGCAGATATACAGTATGTTTAACCTTACCTTGAAATCTGTTCTTTAGAGCTTAACTGTATGCAGATGTTTGAACACAGTTTTTCAAATAATATCATGTATGTGAGGGTCCTAAACAGGTGCAAACCCATATTGTTCCAGGAATTCAGAGGTGTCATGGCAGTTTACTACCTTTGCGGATCTGGACAAAGATCATTATACTTGCTCCTTTAATATATCTTCAAGAACAGGTTATGCAGTTACTTTACAGCAAATAAGAAATAAAGATTGGATCCAGTTTTCAGCTTATGTAAATTTTTATAGCTCCATGATTTCAGCATACCTTTAGCCAACTTGGCCAGCATAGAACAGCTGCTAACATGTGCTGAAACACGGAAAGGAAAATAATTTTTTTCCCAGAACCTGAAGGATTCTGCTGCTCGCTTTAGTTGTTCTCTCAGAGCACCAGTGCTAACCAGTTCCTCAAAATATTTCTCGTCTTGAGCAGAGGTATGACACACGACTGAAAAACCAAGCACCATGGCAGAGGGCAGACTACTCAGCTCAGTTCCAGTTCCCTTGTCTTTTTCTAGTGATTCTAAAGGCCAACTGAGGATATCCTTGGGGGGATCTTCAGCTGGGATAAAGCCAGCAAAGATGACCAAATGGCTAGGGAACAGGTGTAGGTAACTACAACAGCGTTTCAGTGATCTCCAGCTGCCAGTGTTGCCCTTGAAGACTGTTTACTGCTGCTCATAAATTTTAGAGTTTAACACCTTAGGATATTCTAAATTGTGCCAGGGGTCAAGTTGGGAAGACAAAAGCATCAATCTGCTAAGAAACCATCTTTTGTTGTACTCCTCCCACTGGTCAGCTCAGCCAAACCTGAAAGCAGCAGTAAGTCCAAACCACAGCACGTGGTGAGCTAGGATCTGGGAGTGATTTGACCCACTGTGCATGATGGAGGGACCACCCACTCCAGTAGTGTGATTTATTCCCATAGAAGTCAGTGGGTAAACTTTAACTTGAGTGGAGCTGGATCAAGGTTCTATCTGTTTCCAACTTAACTTTTTCCTAATATTTTTAGGAGATTGTCAGAAAGTTGATTTGACTCCTCTAGAGCAAAATAAAAATATACTAGAGCTCTGGAAATCTCCAACTATATGTGCATGTATATACCTAGCAGTATTTGTATTTCTCTATCAGGCTTATGAGAGAAGACTCCCTGTTAAACAGGAATATGCCAAAGGAACATATAGCCGAGGGTTTGCCACCCATTCCAACATTCACAGTGTTGTGGTCTTTAACTGAAATGTCCTGGCCTATAAGGACTTCGGTGACATGGGTTAATCCACTGATCAATGCCTGGAGTGGATTTGACTGACCTTGCTGGGTAGGAGAATGTCCTTTTGCCTTATAGAATTAGCAAACTATAAATCTTTCAAGATTGGATAAAGCTGAAGATTAGGGGACAAAAGGCTACACGGTGTAATATGAATACCAAGTCTTTTTTCTTCCCTTAATAACCAGTTTTGAGTATTTATTACAATGTTTTGCTCAGGATGTTTCCATCTAAATTTGTGTCATCACTTCCAAAAAAAAAAGTTTCCAGCAATATAATGTGGCTTGAAATTTGTGTCTGCAAAGTCTATCTTTGAATTTTTTTTTTTTTTTAATTGGTACAGATGCATTTGCATTCTAAATTTAATATACAATGAGCAAAGTCTTAATTATTTTGGCTTGGTTATGTTAGTCCATTTTCATAAAAATGAAAAACTGACAGTCAAGCTTATATGAAAATGAGAAATGAGCCTGAACCAAATCCCGTGAGAAAAGTCTGAGTAGGAAGTTTGCAATCAGGCCACCCATCTCCCTCTGAATCGTGTAATAAGGTATAATCATTAGAATGGGGTAAATCTAAAATTTAGATCCAAATCCCTTAAACAAAGTTACTTCAGATTAAAACAATTTTGAATGTTTGAGATTAAGTTGGGATGAAAATATTACACCCAAATTGTCATCACTTTTTTCCTGTGTGGACTGAATCTCCATGTATACCAGTGGAACATAAGCTGCATAACACTCGACAAGCAGTCATGTAGCAAATAGGGAGCAGCTCAGGTGGGGAGCAAGAGTCAAGTACTTAAGGTAGAAACAAAAGTCAAGAGCATTGAAGTAATCTCCAGGTTGAAGTGGGGGCTGGTGATAATTAGTTGATGCTCACTTCCAACTACAAAATAAACATGTCCTTATTGTTATAAGTGCAAGATTATCTCAGCACAACTTGTTGTGAATATGGTGTCTCATCCTGTAGAGTATTGCTTTCTTTTGACTTAGAATACCTTTTTTGTTACCTTCAAAGCAGATATGGAAAGGGAATTGGAAGACTTCAACAAAGTCTTCTTCAGTCCTTTTGTTAAATGATGTTTGAGTTTTTTGCCTTTTATGCTCCACTTCCTTACGCTATTTGGAAGTAAAAAATGCCAGCAGCTCATCTGGCCTGTTGTTCTTCTGCAGGAGTCAGGAATGACTTAACTAGAATGATACAAAGAATTAATTTCATCCTGTACGTTTGTGGCATTATTTTCATCCCTCCCTCTGTTCTCTGTGCATTGGTCCGCTGGAACAGTGAGCTGTCAGGGGTCAAGATTGCTATTTATATATATATTTTTTTTTAATATTTGAGAGAGCTCTTTGCATCCTCCCACATCTCCCAGGTTTTCTAGCCATCCAAAATAAAACATGTTGAAATGCTTAAGAACTTTTATGAGGCAATGGTCTCTCCATTAGCAGTTTTGAATTGCTATTGTGGAGATTCTCAAGTACAAAAAGAACTTCAGGGCGTCCTTTATCATCATAGGGCCTTCCTTCTGTTGTGTGCTCTTCCGGAATCCTCTAAAAGACAGCTGTTCTTTAAATCATATGAAATCAATATTTTACTGAACAAAAGAATAAATTGGAAATAACAACTGACACTCTTTTTTTGTAACAAGAAAAATCCTATCAAGTTGCTCTGTGACAAAACATAATTCAATTGTATCTCCATTTTGCAAGAAATCTTTCCCTCTACCCGTCTTACACCAGTTCCCAGAGCTCTTCTACAAGGAAATGATGTTCTGCAGAGGCTACAAGGGAATCAACTGGTTATTCCTCTAACTAAAGAGTTATGTTATGTTCAGTGTCTTGCATCTTTTTCTTGATACTCCCCCCTCTCTGGAGTATGTAGCTGGTCCTCCCAAGATAAATTCTGGTGCCACAATATCTTACAGATTTCATGGTTGAATGATCATCAAACTGTTGAGTTTAATTTAGTCTTTTGATCCTAACTGTCTCAAAGGCCAACTTAATTTCAGGTCAACCCTCTCATCTCTCTCTCCGGCCTCAACAGTACCAAGTCCCTGGCCTTTCCTTCAATTTTGGGAAGTATTGCTTCATGAGGAAAAAATTGTGACTGACAGCAGAGACATGATTAACTGGACCACAGCCAGGGTTTGTGGGTGAGAAAAAAGATTTTGCCCAAAGCACACAATGCATGCTGCTCTAATGTTACCTTTTGCTGCCGTATCTCCTACCACTGTCTGAATATCAGAGCAATATATGCATAAGGTCTCCAGATTTCTATCATTAAGGTCACTTCATGTATTAACTCTTGTGCTGGTTTTGGCTGGGATAGAGTTAATTTTCTTCATAGTAGGTACTATGGGGATATGTTTTGGATTTGTGCTGGAAATAGTGTTGATAACACAGGGATGTTTTAGTTACTGCTGAGCAGTGCTTAAACAGAGTCAAGGTCTTTTCTGCCTCTCACGCCACCCTATCCCACCAGAGAGTAGACTGGGGGTGCACAAGATGTTGGGAGGGAACATAGCTGAGACAGCTGACCTCAACTGACCAAAGAGATATTCCATACCATATGACATCATGCTCAGCATATAAAGCTGAGGGAAGAAGGAAGGGGAGGATTTTTGAGGATGTTTGAAGTTATGACATTTGTCCTCCCAAGTAACCATTACATGTGATGGAGTCCTGCTTTTCTGGAGATGGCTGAACACCTGCCTGTCAATGGGAAGTAGTGAATTAATTCCTTGTTTTGTATTGTTTGTGTGCATGGCTTTTGCTTTATCTGTTACACTGTCTTTATCTCAACCCACTAGTTTTCTCACTTTTAACCTTACAGTTCTCTCCCCCACCCCACCAGTGGAGGAGTGAGAAAGCAAGTGGCTGTGTGCTGCTTAGTTGCCAGCTGAGGTTAAACCACAACAACTCTCTGGACAAACCATGACTGCTAAAGTAAGGAGATCATAGTCTTTGCAAATGAATTTCTTAGACTCACCAATTATTGATAGGAAGTGCAAGAGAATTAAAAATATGCAGAATAACAAACACCACGATGTCACTTTCTACCGCATCTAAAACTCTGGCCTTCTGTCCTATTTGTTGTCCTTTCTCTCTCTGTTCAACCTTCCCTTTTTTTTCGGATAGTGTCTTTATTTGAGTAAAGACCATGACTATTTTTAAATCTCAGCTTATAACTATTTTTGTTTTGTCTTATCATTCTGCTAGAATTCTTCTGTTTCATCAGAGACTGCCCTATTACTATGGAGATCATTAGTTGCTGATGGCCCTTTCATTTCATATCTGACATCAGTCTCAGTTTTCACAGAAGAATCTATTTTATGTTAATATGACCTTTGCAGTACACTAATAAACACATAATCAGAGTGATAGTGCATTTTTCATTTATAAATTCAAGTCTGAAGATGCAGAGCAAATCAACACAGTGATTCTTCTTTTCCTGTGCTTACTGTGAGTCTGTATGTACTACAGGCAAAAGATAAAGTAGTAAAGAATTGCAGCAGCGTGCTTCCGACTTCAGCTAGGCATGTTGCTATAGCTGAGTAAGGAGTGAACTGACATTGCAAAAGGTAAATAAGCATAACAAAAATATCCTAATGGGATAGCTCTTCCAAGTGCTTAGTGGAAGCTTTCATTGCTTTGGACTGTTACCATTTATTTGGCTAGGGCACCACCCCCTGAAAGTTGGACTAGGATGCTCTTGTCAAACCACTGGAATTACTCACTTTGGAGTTGAGTAATGTTACATCGTATTCTTTTGGGGCAATTCATTCCAAAAGAAAAGGACCAAAAATATCTCCCTATTTCCTGCTCCTCATTAAAATCATTGACAGAGAATTACTGGTCTTGGCCCACAACAGTCTGTGTGAGGCCAGTATTAAAACCTGGAGGAGGGAAGAGCCACCAATTATAACGCTGCTTTTCCCATACAAAGCACGCTACACCAATAATCATTAACAGAGAGAGTGGGAGGAGAAACATGCATTATAAAGCATATCCTTTACTATGCCACTGTAAAGGCTACTTCTGTACCGATTTTTACTCCTTGTCACTCTTTGGAATATCAACAGGGTTGCATCAATAGCAAACCTACAAAAAAATATAGCTTCATTCTTGATTTTTGCTACCTGAGGGTATAATGCACTTCACTTAAATGTATTAGCTTTCATACACTGGCAAAAGTAAGCCAGTTAAGTACATAGATATGTCCCACATCTCTCCTTCTTCCTTTTACATTTTTGAGTGTAGTCTTTTTAAAGAGCTATAGATACATGTCTGCTAAAAGCACAGTAGCTGCATAAGGCATTTTTTGTGATAAGAGGTGTAAGACTCACTTCCCTGAACTTTCTACTATGGTCTGTATTTTTCCCTAAACTCCCTTTGAAATCTGTGGGGAGAAATAGGAGTTATGGAAATTGCTATTCAGCTGGCTAGTTCTAGGTATCTAATTTAACCTGAGATAAATCAAAGCCTGAAGGTGTCCTTTTCTTGACACTGACTACAGTGGGAGTTTATAGGGACCAGTTTAGATGTAAACCTCTATATTTGGCCAGATGGAACCCATCTAGCTCTCTTTATTTATGTGCATTGTCCAGAAGGCATCTAATTTTGAATGTTAAGCAACTAACAATAGTAACACATTCTTTACAGAGACTATAGCAGTAACAGGCTTTTGTTTGGACACAGTGATGTGTGCTGTCACTGGTCAAAAGTCTCTATACACACACACACACACCAAAAAAAAAAAAAAAAAAAAAAAAAAAAAAAAAAAAAAAACACATTTACGTAATGATGAGTTCCTGGAAAGTCCTGGCAGTGAACTCCATGTTATGTGCCATTCAGGAGAAAAGAGAGGATGATCACATTGGCACACAAGCTCCAAAAGCAGTCTGTGCAGACTGAGAAAAGAGTTATCCCTATTGTTTAGGGCAGTATGATTTTGTTAGCAAGGTCAGGGATGTAATCACAGCATCAGCTCCATCCTTACACTGCACAGCCAGCATGGCACCTGTCACTCTCAAATCACATAAACTGCCCATATCTACCTTGACTCACTTGCTTGATAGGTGAATTCTTTATAAATCTTTCTGAGACAATTTAAATCTTTCAGCATCAAAATAGCTACTTTTCATTGGACTGAGCCACAGTGCAACTTCTCTGGCAAATCTGCTTTAACAATGAGGTTTTGTGCTGAGTGTCTTTGAGAGGTATTTATTACTTGAGGCCATCCAGTCTTTTACAGGCCAACATACGCTCTCATTGTTTTATGTGAAGAAAAAAATTACGCAATGCTGGGTTAGTGTAAGCTCCTTGGAAACAAATAGAGAACTATTGTGTAATAACAGATGTTATTGTATAGTATTTTTCAACATTTACTATAGATGAGCAAATGAGAGCACACTTTGAATGGAGAGCATTGTATTAACATGCCTACAAGTCAAAGTTGTGCTTTCTTCAAGTGTTTCTTAATAAAAAGGAAAATTATATCAAATTTCTAACACAGACAACTCTGATAAAGCCACTAAATGCTAATCTAAAATATTGGTATTCACCAAGTGGCATAAATGGGGGTAGTATATAGTTGCTAACAATTTCTGAAAGTTTTAGATTAAACAAAAGTAGCTTTCATTTCTTTGGCTGGCTGCAGCACTGATGTTGTAGTTTCCTCAGGGATAGATGTGAGAATAACATTCCCAGGACAGGGAGACAGTGTCACTCATTAAGTGAAATGGCACATACTCTGACAGTAGATGCAGGAGAATATTTGAAAGGAGGTAATATGTGTTTTAAACACCCAGATTTTTTCCCCCCATTTTCTGAACACTGGATTCAGATGCCTATGCAGTTAAACTGGTTTTACAATCATCTACAAAGAAAATAATGAGTGTTACTGCTCAACTTGCATTGAGACACAAGATGAACCTGTCTTCTGAGAACCGCACCGCGTCCTTGGAACAGATGGCAATGAAGGGAGGGTTGTTTAAATAAACCGAGACACAGTTTCAACCCTCATACTCTTATTAGTAAACCACATATCCTTCCCTTATCCTATTTCCATCTGCATGAACTCAAATATTAGGACATTTTTCAAAGTACCCAAAAAGAGCACAGTGTGAGCTTAAATTTGATATATCTAAGCAGAAATCCCCAAAAAACATGCCTAGTATGGGCTTATTTTTGGTTTACAAAAATCAACTTGGCACTATCTACTTAATGTGAAACAGCAGTAATAGCCGAGCTGGAAGTTTTTCTGGACACTGTGTTTGCTCTTGTTGAATATTTTTAAGCCTGTAGCTTCTAATAGCACACCAATAACTCTAAATGTACTAATTTACCCTGCTTCTCAGCTTACAATTAATCTACCTCTGTCATTAATTTATTTACATTTATTTCAGATAACTTTAACTTGTATTTCATTCTGTTCTGTGAGGGGTTTTTTTGCATAACCAATATATATCAGGCAGAATCAAAACAAGTTTGACAACTGTCAATATAAATTATGAACTTCTAGTTTCCACTCCATCCTCTTCCATAGTTTGGATATAAATCTATCCTGTTTCACTTAAAATACTTCCAGAACACTGTTCCAAACATAATTTTATTGGTTGGTTATTTCAGACACATCATCTTCTTCTTTAAATCTTCCAGTTTTGGGCTTCCAGGTCCTGCTCCTGCTTTAGTTCTTTGTCTTTCCACACTAGCAAAGCACCACCTGCCACCTCAACCTTCAGGACAATCAGTTGAGGCAGTTGAAAGCCAGTAACCAGTGTGGTTACCCACGTATTGTGGCCCATGGTCCAACATCAGCTGATGTGAAAGTAAAGCTGACAACAGTGCTTCTTTCATAACACCTTCAAACAACATGATAATGGTTGGCCTAACAGCCAAAATTATTATTTTCATTCTCTCAACAACAAACTCATTGCTCTTTGTGTTTGATATATTCCTCTACAGCCTCTAAAGCTATACTCAAGTTTCAAGCTCTTCAGGTATGGGACTATCTTTCATTATATGTTTGTACAGCACTTAACACAACCGGGCCGTGTTACTGACTGCCAGCCGTGGGTACAGTTCAAGCAGAGCTTGGACAAAATCATTCAAGGAAAAAGAATATCATATTTCTCCTACAGTTACATGTGCTCTGTGGGACAGTTTCTCATTTCAGCTACAACAGTGTAAATCTGGAATAATTCCACTGGAAAGCTGTTCTTCTGCACCAGAACATGGTGTTTTGTATCTACTGTTTGCTGTTAAACATGGGGGATGACTTTTCCATTTATACATCATTTCTTTCAGCTTTAGAATTATTTCAGGCTTCGCATGCTAGGCTAACTATGATTCAAATGGCACCAAAATAAATCTCTTCCTCCTGCCTCTCTGCCTTTTTTTCTTATTCAAGAGAGAAGATGTGCTAATTAAGTCCTCTATTTATATTAAAGACAGATGCACATATTCAGCAGTTTCCTAGAAATATCCTTTTTAAAAAAAAAAAAAAACAACAACAACAACAAAAAAACCCAACCCACCATCACTTCAAATATGCCTGTAGAAGGCAGGGGTACTTCTTAGCTGTTATTCAGAAGTACTTCTGTAATACCAGCAGGCAATATATTTGGTTTAACCTGCTCCCAGGTATATCCTATCCCCATAGGGCCCCAACTCAATCTTAGAATCATGGAATGGTTTAGGTTGGAAGGGACCTCTAAAGCTCATCTAGCCCAACCCCCCTGCCATGAGGGGGGGACATCTTCCACTAGACTAGATTGCTCAAAGCCCTGTCCAACCTGACCTTGAATGTTTCCAAGGATGAAGCTGCTACCACCTCTCTGTACAACCTGTTCCAGTGTTTCACCACCCTCATTGTAAAAGAATGTCTTCCTTGTATCTAGTCTAAATCTAGCCTCTTTTAGTTTAAAACTGTTACCCCTTGTCCTATCAACTTACTTGTTAACGTTCATCCCATGTCTAGGTGCATTCTTTCACAACTGCCAGCAAATGTTAATATAGGCTTGTGACTGGCAGAAATAGATGCTAGTGGCCCATCAGAGTGTGAAGCACTTAAGAGGGTTGGCTTTCAGAACATATAAAGCAGAAAGGAGGATGGGTGTGGGTCACAATGACAAGTCTCAGCTGGTAGAGATCTGTGAAGAAAGGGTGAGGGAGGAGTTTATAGTAGTGCAGAGGTGACTCATGGGGGGCTTGGAAGTTCCACAGTAGATATGTTGCTTTGGAGCAGGAAGCACTGAGGGTTTGGGGTGGGAAGGAGAAAGTGGTGGGAGCTCAGGGATGATAAGAGGCTTTGGTTTAGAGGGAGAGGCATTCAGAAACCTGCTTTCTTCTCTCTTCTTCTTCAGTAAGTTTTGTGTTTGCTAGTAGGGAACTCCTAGTGCTGCTGAACATTACTAGTCAAGTAATTACGTCAGGCAGTGATAGTGTTCAGTCCTGACTGCAGCTTGAGCTGGGGATTTTCAGAGCAGTGTATTGTGTTATGGAAAAATGCATGTGAATTGTTGGGAGTCTCCAGGTTGTTCTGAGACTCTGAGAAGTCAGAAGACAAAGGAGTTAATGTTGTTTGAAAACTATGAAGTTTCCTAAAGTGTATTTTATTTAATGAACTAAATTTGTGAACCTTGATAAAAGAATGAATAATAATTAGGAATAAGGTATAATGACACTAATTTTTTTAAGGTAATTTATTTCCAGACAGAGAAGCGTCTCCTAAAATGTTCCAATTAACTTAGATAACAAATTAGTACCTTTTTTTCAGATTTCAAGGTATTCTGTCCAGTGGCCATGAGAGAGTGTGGAGTGTCACCACACAAAGAAAGGCACTTTGGTAATCCTATTTGTTTATTTCTGGTAACATCCCTTTGGCAAGTCAGTAAAAAAAAAAAAATAACAACCAACCACAGTAATTTTTCTTAAAACAGAAATAAATGGTGTTTTATAGAAAACAACAAGATAATGACAACAGTTTCAATGTCTAATTAGAAATTGTAACTGTTTTGATTATATTTGAAGTGAAAGATTTTCAGAGGCAGAGAAAGCACCAAGGCCACCAACAAAGCACTAGAAAGTAACTTGTGAAAACTTTAGGGATATATTGGCACATGAAAGTATTTGTGAATGTGTCTTGAATTTCCTGGTGCCAGTTATCTTCTCTGATCTGTGCAATTTTCAGCATACAAACCACACGATGCAAGCATTTTATATGTCCTATGTAACTATAAAAGTTAAAGTTTAAACTGTGTCCTTTCCAAAAAGCATGTGGAAACCTACAGTCAGACAAAGTATTGGCTATGGCTGAATGTTAGAAAGAAGCTCCTAAGATCTATAAATAAGCAAAAACTGACAGATTAGCTGAGAGGAGCAAATGCAATTCTTTGCTGACTCAAATGTTCACTCCTGCTACTAAATGGTGCTTTTATAAAGAAGCAATAAACTATATCCACTGTCAATGTCCTTATTCTAGACTCCGTGTTATGAAGATCGCTATCTAGGAATAAACTTCCTCTAAGATAAAACAACAAGACTGAACTTTGGAGACAATAGCAAGATTGTCCCCCTAGCTGAAGACACTAATCCTTAAGCATTTTAAAGAATATAGTGTATTTTTTCAGATTATACCTAACACAATTACACTTTGTTAAAAATTGGCTTCTGGTAATATGGGGGATGGAGGGATAGGTACTGTTCTAGCTTTTTTACTTTTCTTTCAAAAAACAAAGTGTATACATTTTCCCTCTGATTATGTTGGATTGTCTTCCCCAAAGCTGCATGTATGTACATTTAGAGTTATTTTTCCATATGGCTTTAGGAAGCTTGTTAGATTTAAATATATTTTCATTAAATTAGTGACTCTGATGTAGATAGCTGGCATTAGATTGTTGCAGCTTACGTAAATGAATTAAGACAATATAAATCTAAACTATATATCAAGAATATAAAAATAAAAAAACCTTGTGTTAGAATAACTCCTTTTGCCAGTAAAGCAGCTGGCAATACAGCTGTGACTTTGCAGAAAATAATTTTTATCTCCAGTCTTCCTACGTAGAGCAACAATTAAGTAAAATAGAACCATATGGTAATACTGATGGAAAGGGGTTCTCTGAAATATTTTTACTTAAAATAAAAAATAATTTAAAAAAAAACCCAACTATGAAAGTGTATCTTTATATACACTAGTTCCACTACACCCATGTCAAAAGTGAAGTGGACAATACACCAGTCTGAGGCTGATAAAACATAATTGGCTCTGCTCTGCCTGTGGCACGTGCAGAACTTATGGTGTTGCATAGTTTGAGCTACTTATATAATGTGATATGTCTAACTGCTTCCAGCTCCAGCTTTGTCACACCCACTGGTGTTTCCTGCTTGCAAGCTGCCCTACGTACCACACACTGGGCACATCTATCTCCTTTATAGCCACAAAGTCGGGTTGGGCTGCAGCTCTGCTGATGCTCAACTCCTCATGGAAAGCTAATGCAATGTTCTGGACAGTGACCTGCAGCTTTTGGAGGGCAGGATGCATTCAGCCTATCTGACCACCTCTGAAACCTGGGAGGTGCATGTGCTCTAGGTCAGGTGCTGATGATCACTGTCAGGCAAAAGCTTTCAGCTCTTGAGGTATCTGAACACCATGCATGGCACCCCCTCTGTTGCCTAAATACAGTTCTTCAAATGACCTTCACTGCATGGTAGTCAAAACCTGTCTGCATGACATCAGTATGATGCATCTGTACCACTGATACATGGTACAGAACAGCAGATGACAGTTCGCACCCACCCATCGCATCAGAAAGATGGCAAGGTGGAGTGTAATTCTTATGTGACATTAATTCTAAGCCCATGGTAAACATCTTCAGCAACCTCAGTAGCAAAATACAGTGGTGAATATGAAGGGTGCTCCATATTGGTATACTCTTACAAAAAGCATTTTGCTCTAAAGGTAGCAGAAAGAAGAAGGTAGGTCTGACTGAAAATAATGGCTGTCAGTATGAAGAAATTTTCTAAATTTTATAATTTCTAAGCTTTCTAATTTATAATTCCCATATTGACAAAAATTTCTAAAAAACCTTTTTTTTCCATTTTTATCAAAACGATGGTTACATCTGCAATGGCAATTTACAATGTAACATGTAAAACAATTCAGCATTAGAGGATATATTAACAAATTCTGAGGGCTTGTTCATATACACAAGCGAGTTGATGTAGGTTTGGTACAGACATTTAGCTTCGCAGGAGCCTGAAGAACTTGTGTTGCAGCAAGAGTGTTTTGGCACAAGACGCGTATCACCCGTTTCTGCCCTTCAAAAGGGTGTAACACAAATCAGTGTGAAGAACAAGTGGAATAACTCTCCTTGCAGCCCTTCATGTTGTGAAGTTGCTACAAAGCTGGCTGGCAGGCTACAAGTATTTGCTCATGTAACGGGTCTGTCAGATTTGAGAATATCATGTGGCTCTGAGACAATCATTGTAGGGCTTTGGTTCTTGTCAACTTGTGACTTACACAACCCTGTTTCCATATGTTTCACATTATTTGAAAGAAAGCTGGATCCATTTTACTTCAGATGAATTCTAAAAAAGATAAACATGTATAAATCTGAGAAAGAAAAATAATTTGGTATTTTGTCTTGCAAGACTAGCCTCCTGGGATGGGGAGAAAGGCATCTCCCCCAACAGGAGCAGTGCTGGTGTGGGCTAAAGATAATACTCTAAATGTCACCATGGTGGCATTTACCTTCCAGCAGTAGGTAAAATTGTGGTGATACAAACTTACCCTCTCAGTCCAGGTTTTGTCTCATTTTCAGTTATAAGAAAACTCCTTGATCAGCTCTTATTTTCTATTTTCTCTGTGTCTCAGCTGCATCAAGGCCCATATAAGTTTTCAGCATATGGAAATATGCCCTCTTTCACCTGGACCAAAGCTTTGTGACAAATCAGGAAACATGTAGGCCTCTTCAGAGCACAGAAAGCTAGCTTTCTGTAAAATATTCACTCTGATTTTAAATTAATGCAAAAAAAAACCCCAAAAAACCAAAAACAAACAAAAAAAACCACCAAAACCCCCCCCAAAATGTTTGCAGTGTTCTGTGAGGAAAATCTAACCCCTGAAGTGCGTCAGAATTTAAAATTGCACTGGGACTTTTGTGGGGTTTTTTCTTTTCCAGAAGAGATCTATAGCCAAGGAAACTAATAACATTTTGCTGGAATAAGTTTGTTTGTTTTGAACTGAGCTGACTCAAACAGTAAACTTCACAGCTTTGTTTTTTCTTAATTGTGTTGCACATGTTTTGCCAAATGTTCTTGCTGATAATCAAAGCAGCGGTCACTCCCTGCAGTCTGCTGTGAGATGGGTTTCAGTTGCAACTCGGTAGATGCTCTACCAAAGTATATGGTTGAGCATAAGAGAGCAATTCTGAAGCTGAAATCTTTGACTATCAGAAGCAGGTGCCATTTGATTTCAAACAGCCTGCTCCCAAACACCAATCCTTGCATGGCTGGGGCCCTGCAAGGAGGTGATGTGATGCAGATGAGGTCAATGAGAGCTACACTTACAAGACAGAAACCCAGGCATTTACCATCTTATTTGGAAAGATAGGTGAAACCCTTTTAGCTGCAATTGGATATTTTCTTTTTTGTCTGGTGGGAATATAAGAGGCTGGGGAGAGTACTTGCTAGTTTGCTTTTAGTTTTACAATCAAAATTATTTCAGTATAGCTTGCTCAGACTGTAAAGGTGGAGTTATTACCTGGGAACTCTTAGCTACAGTGAGTAAAAAGGAAAATTGCAACAGGAAAAAAATGGATTCTGGTTCCAAGAAACATTTTAATATTTTGCTCTTTGTTTCACCCTGAATTCAGGACAAAAACTTAAAATATTAATTTTTTCTCTAAGGGAAAGGCTCCAACTAGTTGTGAGTCACTAAAATTATCAACATTATATTTTTATATATTTTTTGAAAAATATATTGATATCTGAATCTCAATGTTTCTGTTTAGTTTATTGAACAGAGAGGTATGCCTGGTATTCAAAATCAGTTCAGCATTAACTATATCACTCACAGAAACTTATTGATCTGTGCAAGCTTCATTACTTAAAAAAATCTCTGTTTCCACATGGATCAGATTTCTTGGCCACAGTATATTTCCTGCAATGTATTATCAGCTTTATCAAAGGGAGACCTTAAACATTTCATTTTAAATTTGAATGTTTTGTGTCAAGCCAACAAATTAGTAATACCAAAACACAAAAAAGTGTGGGTTGGACTGACCTGAAGCAAATTTTTGAGCTTTGGTTTTCCCAGTGGAAAATATTTTTTTTTTTTTTCAGTAACATTGGAATTTACTTGTGGAAAAGTGAAGAGTACACTGACAAAAAACGACTCATGAGCTCTCATGTAAACCGTATGTATAAACTACCCAGGCACTAAACTTAGTGTATTAGACTGGTTGTTTCCCTCTGGATATTGGGGGTATATGTGTGTGTGTGTGTATAAATATATTAATGCTTATTTATAACATATATATATATAGCAGTTCTTGTAATGCTTTTTCTAGTTATTTAAGCTTATATTACATCAGAGATAAAAAGACAATGTATGTCCTTATAAGAATACAGTGGACTAGAACCAAGATTCTCATTATTCTGAAATGAGAAACTCCACCAAAATTTTGTTGGATAATTTATCATACTGACATTACCATTTCTGAAATGTTTCATTTCCATAAGAGACTTCTAAAACCAGCTTTTATCTCCCTCTTGGTAGCAAAAGACACTCTGAAACTAGTGAATGTATGTTAGAAAATGTTTACTTGAACTTTCTAAAACAAACTGTTCATCTTGGGTGTAACAGAAATGCTCCCTTTTTATATTACTGTTCCCATGTCACTCTCCAGCAACTGTCCAACCAAAACACCTACTTACAAAGATGAACTGTACCATTGCAAACTCCTTGGCTACTCTACCATTGTATTTCAGTTGATAAATTTGCATTTAGCGCTTAATTTGTTCAGTATGCCTTACTAATTTGGCAATATTTATTTTGGCACGTGAAATAGAAGGCAGCTGCTTTAAATGTCCTACTAAATTCTTTGTTTTGTTTTGAGAGGTTTCTTTTTTTCTTTCTCTTTTTTTTTTTTCTTTTCTTTTTCCTTCATAAAAGGATCTAAGATATGAAAAAGCTCCAGTGTCGTGGACAGGGCTGAGTTTCCTGTTTATGAGTCACCATAAATATGAAAGGTGCTGGTTGACATTTCTCAGCTGAGGGATTCAACACAACTTTGTGTTGAGAGCAAATCCGAGCAGGGTGGTCTTGCATTGACTTGTCGACATTGTACATTGTTGAACAGAATCACTTTAAAGAACAGTAGTTAAAGGAAAAGTCAGCTTCTTTAGCAGCTCTTCTTGCAGTTACTCTATTTAGAAAAGTGTGTTATTGTATCTTTGCTGTTAGGAGTGATTGTTGAATCATGTTTTTTAAAGAGAGAGCAATTAGGAGCATACACTTGGATTTATTCCTCATTTGCAGAGCCCATAATTTCCCTCATTTCCTAGTGTTTTTACATTCCTTCTCAAAACTCAAGTAGCCAAAACATTGTGTAATTGTTGCTAATGGGCAACCAAGGTAAACACAAGTGAAATTTTTAGTGTATTTTGTGCACAAATCTGTCTGGTGTGTCCCTCAGCTACACCGGTGCTTTCTTTACATGGAATTTTTAGCCAATTAATTGCAGGTGCAAAAATGAAAACGTAGATATAATTAATGTCTGTTGAAAACATGGAAGCTAGATAGAGGAGGTGTATATAAAATGTATATATGGAGTTTTGTTCTAAAATATACTGTGTTGTAAATAAGTGTAAGTAAATGAATGTGTCACTGGTACGAGTGTCACTCAACCTGTCTGTTCTCCAGGCCATGTAAGATACAAATTACCTGTGAAAGTCAGTGAACTTTATAAGATCTAGGGTTCTTTTTAGACTTAAATAGCCCTGGGGCAATCCCCTTTGTGGCAGTATGATGCTGCAATATATCAGTAATGAAATCAGAAGCAGGCATAAAACATGCAAGAATATACATAGGAAGACACAAATTATGAGATATTTCCAGTAAGTTTTGAGCAACACACTGGTTCTTATGTATTTTATTTAATACATGTATGAAGGGGAATGTTTCATGTCAGTGCTCGCAGCAGTAAAAAAGAGATGCTTACAGGATGTTAACATTTCTTGGGTTTATTCTAAATGTTCAAGAAAAAAAACCCACGTATTTTTGGCCCATAATACTCTAAAGGTGTACACCTCTCAGTAAGAATATAGCTGGGAGAACAGAAAATTAAGAAGGTGGAATAAAAAGGAAGAAAAAACTGAAAGATTTATGTAAAAGAAGACAGAAGAGATCAACAGACAAAGGTGTGTGGAAAGATAGAGTGGAGTAATGATTGGAAATGGCTGACAACAGTCATAGCTAGCTTTTCTAGTTTCTGAAGTCTAATTTTATTGCCTTCTTTAAAATTTGATGACGTTAATACACATAGATAAAAAATGCATTAGTACTGTCTGCCAGTAAAGGTGCAAGTTAACTATATTTAATTATTAATAGCTTTGGAAGAGCTACTTTCTTTTTTCCTTTTCTTATCTTTTCCCCCCTGCAAGATTATATCAGCTATCATATGCAGGAGATATTCCAGAGAACCAAGGCTTTGCTTCTCACTTAGCCGATGTCTGGCTGAGTATCTCAAGCACCAAAATATTATGAGCTTCCTCCTGATCTTACCTTTCTTGCTTACACTTGTCCTTTAGATAAAAATGGTAAACTTACATTGCTGAGTAAGAATTTTTTTAAAAAAAATCTATAATAATTTTGGGTATTCATTTGATATGTATAGCTTTGTAAGGAAATGCATTAAGAACATGTAAATTTTCTGATACTACCCATGAAATCCTCACTGCTACCATAAATCCATTCTTTTGGGTGATATATGAACAGTCATCCAAACCGATTATAAACTATAAGCATTCATAGGACAGTTCTCTTGAAATGAAAACTGCCTTTCTAGATAAATGTTCATAGAGTAGAGATACAAAAATTTAATGTTTTCTACAGTGTGAGGAAGGAAAGTACATCCACCCTTTTTTTGTTTGCTTGTATTCCCTAATAAGTCAGTTCTCCTGTTCACTATTACCTTATTAGTTTGTTTATACTGCCCTAAATTAAATTATTTTAAAAATACTACATCAAGAATTCAGCAACATCAAGGATTCATTCCTCCTCTTGTGATTGAAAATAAATACTCAGTGAAATGGTGCCAGGGTCAAACAGCTTGACTGCCAATCTCTGCCCACGTCAAGACAAACCCAGAATACTTTCATATTTTGAAAGAGGTAGTCTGTTTTTCTTTCCCATCTTTGTCCCAAGTCTTTGATTTATAAGACTTGAGTAAGTAGATAATAGTTTTACATAAACCCCTGCAATATATTCACAACAAAGGAGGAAACACGCTATTCAAATCAACAAAAGACTTCCAAAAAGGCATAGTTGGCCCCATTCTATTTTGGGGATCTAAACTGCTTCTCACATTCTTGCTTTCCACCATGAGATAGAGTATATAAAATATAGTGTAAACAAATAAGAGGAAAAAAGCTGAAATGCAACTTGTGTGGAAGCCCCTGGGTTTATATAGACATATTATGCTGCAAAAATATATGTTTTATTTCTCATATTCTATCTTTTATATATTCTCTGATTATGTCACTCTAGCTAAACATATAGTAGGAAATATTTTAAAGGGAAATCATAATTAAATACTGCTGACTTGCAATCTGAATCTAGCATTCTTCAGTTTCAAATATCTGTGATCTAAAGATAACACATTTTGTTCACCAGTCATTTTATTCCTTGTAATTAAACACTGTATTCAATAATTCCAGGCAGAAGAAAAGTCAAATTCCAGTCAACTCTGAAATACACAGTCAACAAAAATAATTGCATATGATTTACATTCTGTGTTTTAATTGTGACTCTCATGCAATAAGCGTAAAACTTTTCTTAACTGTGGAATATTTCCTGGTTTTAAGAGATTACTTCAAGTTTTTTACAATTGTGATCAACTGCTGAATTAAGCAGAAATGTAATACAGATAGGATCCTGCAAATATTTCATGGAAATTATTCAGAGTAGTTTCTGATAGCACAATTCTAAAGAAATAGAAAATACTTTTCTTTTGATGGTCTGACAATGATAACATGTAGCTCTGAATCCCTGCGTGCTCTATTGATATGACCCATAAAAGGCCCATGGTTCCATCTCTTGTTTGTATTCTTCATTTTATTATCATTCTCTCTCTAAGGTCAGCAGTACTGGTCTCACAGAGACCATTAGCATGCTTTTGCTTATTTAATTCACTAACTGCTGAAGTGCATGCTGCTTTTAGTGGCACTCATACAACTCTGAGCACTAAAAGGTTTGGTTTCATGTACTTGAACTCAAGTGACACAAATATTTCAGTGGTGAATCAATACTGGGAAAGGATGGTCAGTAAGGTAGGGAGTGTTTATAGAAGATGTTTCATCACTACTAGTAAAACATGTCTTATTGTTAGTTCAGGAGGTGCTGGTATTTAGCTCTTTGAAGGAGGCTTCTGAAAAGCCAACAACTTTCAGTCTGCTAGTAAAATAAAATTTTTAAAATTGCACAAGGTTAGAAATGTAGCTTTTTGCAAAATATCTGTGGATTAACCATTTAGGAATTCTGGTTTCCATAAAAAGAGATTTCTTCTGTTCCCTCACCATAAGTGACATTGATTATATGGAAACATTGGTCAGAAAGTACATTTTATGATTCCATTTGCCCTGATTACATATTAATATTTTATCTTTCCCGACAAAAGCCATTTTGAAACACTTTTAGGAGTACCTGGAAACTGACAGTTGTCTCACATGCTAATCCTAACTGGAAAAGGAACAGCATTCCTGTTCACCTGCTCCAAAAACAGGTTCCGAACACTGCATTAAAATTGAAATACCAGTAGTTGTTAAGGCAGTTCTGATTCAGAAATTACATCTGAGGGAATTTATTCTGCTCTAAAATAGCCATTTCCATGGCTATTAATATCCATATTAAAAATCCATATAAATAATTCCATACCAAAGACAATTATCTGCTTTTTGTAGCACTTCTTCAACATAAGATCACCTTTTTCATTTACTAAGAGTAGATAGAGAAGGAAAATGATGCTCTAAAATGTTTCTGTGCTTTAATGTTGTACCTGGACTGAACAAATTAGGTTGAGAGGCAAATGAAAAGCTATTTTTGGTTTCCTGTTAACACCACAAGTTCTTCTGAGGAACTGAAGCCCTTAGAGCACACTTGTGGCTAACCTTGGGTAATATAGTTGGCAGAGGGACCAAAAGAAGATTACAGTTATAAAAACATGAGGAAGTCTTTGCCAAGAAATGCAAACAAAAAGGAAATATTTTAAGAAAATAAACAAAGCTACTGAGTAAAACATACACAGAGAGGAAAAAGGAACAAAAGAACATTTGAGTCTTGATGTCTTAACGTTTTGTGGCAACATATGTGATAGTCAAGCCAGAGTGTGTGAAAGAACGTTACAGCTGTGTAAGCTATGAGATATCCACACACGCCTTGAGATCAGCAAGCCATCAGGAAAGCCCACCTAGTTTGCCAGCTTTGCAGGTCTTCTCTGATTCTACTAAAAATAATAAGTTCCATCCAGTCCCATCCATGTGATTGCACAAGCTACACAACGACTCAAGGGGCTATTTGCAAAGGCTGCTTTAAATAGAAACCCCTGTTCCTTTTCCAAGGTGCAATGGTTTATAGCAATTTCCTGAGGCTATAAAACATGTATTTTAAAAGAAGACAATCATCTTCTGTTCCATCTAGCCTATGCTATTTAAGTCTTATTGTGGCTATCTGCCAAGGACCAGCAAGTGGCTATTAGAAACAGAAGGCTATCAGAAAGATTCAGTTAACTGTACAGCGGGCCATGGCAGGTGAATAGTGTTATATAGTGCACTAAGGGAAGAATGAGATCAGCAAATATTGTGACCAAAAAGAAAGACACTAGAGTGAGAATCCCCACATGCCAAATTCTCCATTCATCCCCATGGTTATGACTTTCAGACCGTGGCTGTACCATCAGATAACTTGGTCTGAAGCTCACTCTCAGAATGTACACGTTGCCTAGACACAGTTTTATGCTGTGTCTTCTATTTAGAGCAAGCCATCTGTCCCTCTCTCCCAAATTCATTCCAGCTCTGGCCCTGTGGAGGCAACTGCCTCCAGCTCATTATCTCAGCCTTCATTGGCAGAGGCTTGACCTCAGCTGCCCAATGAACTATACAGTATCCACATCACTGTTGTGTAAACTCAAATTTTGTACATTTTCTCCAGAAACTTATAAAAATTTACCTGTCTTTGAGACTGATTTAAGATATTGAAGATCCAGGATCAGTATCTTAATCTTTTATTTCTCCAGGCTATATGCTGTAGGATATCAAGACAGGATGGAAGGTTGAATTAAAAGAGACTGTGGAATTATAGTTAGAACGAGTCCAGAGGAGGGCCAGGAGGATGATCAGAGGGCTGGAGCACCTCTCCTATGAGGACAGGCTGAGAGAGTTGGGGCTGTTCAGCCTGGAAAAGAGAAGGCTCCAGGGAGACCTTAGAGCAACCTTCCAGTACCTGAAGGGGGCCTACAAGAAAGCTGGGGAGGGACTTTTTACAAAGGCAGGTAGTGACAGAACAAGGGGCAATGGCTTTAAACTGAAAGAGGGTAGGTTTAGATTAGATATTAGGAAGAATGTCCTGACTGTGAGGGTGGTCAGACACTGGAACAGGTTGCCCAAGGAAGTTGTGGATGTCCCCTCCCTGGACGTGTTGAAGACCAGGTTGGATGAGGCTTTGAGCAACCTGATCTAGTGGAAGGTGTCCCTTCTCATGGCAGGGAGGGTTGGAGCTAGATGATCTTCAAGGTCCCTTCCAACTCAAATCATTCTATGATCCTATGAATTAAAAGATAAAATATTCCTGTAGCTGATGTTTGCTTTAATTATATGGGTATGAGATATATCATAGAAGAGTCTTTTCAGAGGCTTACAAGAAAATTTGGTTGGTTTTTTTTTTTAATTTTGTAATTTTTGCAGTAATTTCTTAAGCGATTCCAGTATATCTTAGGTGATTTCAGCTGACATTTTTTTCAAAATAACTCAAATATGGCTTAAGTTCCTACTTGCTCTAGACTTTAGAGTTCTGAAAAGTTATCTGCTGTCACTATCCAATACAAAAAATCTTATGGCTCTGGTGTAGCAGGGGTTCTCCAGAGTTACTAAAAACTTTGCTGAGGAAGTGCATTATCAGAATCTTTGTAGTACAGCCACAGAAAATGAGACACAGAGAAGATAAGTGACCTTTTTTTACATTTCTATCCTATAGATTATTCTTGCACTCTTTCTAAACCATAAATGAAGTTTGGTGACACATGAGGTGACATAAGAGTAGGAAAAAATTGGTGTCTGGAAAGGTGCTGTTGATAATGAAAGTAGATCAGCACTAGTGTGTTTTTAAGGGGCATGTGAACATGCCTTTGATATTCTTTTTTTTTTTTTCAAATTGCACAGACTAATTATCAAATTTTAAATACAGAATACTCAAATCTGGCAAATAGCTAGAAGAACTGAGAATACAGAAGGGCATGAAAGATCTGGGACTCTGGAGATGCTTTTCCCTGTCATGCATTTTCTGTATGACAGTCAAACATTTTTAGCTATGTTAATTTAGTTTCATTTTTTTTTTCCAAAACCATTCATTTTAGACTAGTTTTAGAATAAATGTACCATTATGCAAAGTTGATGTAACATTTCTTCACTGCCAAAGAGTTGAAGGTTAAGGCTCAATTTTCTGTTTTGCTAGAGACTTCCCACTGAAGAATTATTTGGTTCGTGGTGGGTTTTTTTTCCTGAAAATTAGGGTAACAATCTTCCTCTGCCTCACAAAGTGGGTAAAAATATTGAAAAACTGTGAAGCACTAAACTTAGATGACAATGAGAAGCTTAAAAATCCATGTTTCAGTTTAATTTTTTCTTGTTTGTCATTTCTTTGAATGTATAGGCTTTTTTAATTTATCCAAGAGTGAGTTTC
Organism: Antrostomus carolinensis; assembly: GCF_000700745.2. Classification (NCBI taxonomy): domain Eukaryota; kingdom Metazoa; phylum Chordata; class Aves; order Caprimulgiformes; family Caprimulgidae; genus Antrostomus; species Antrostomus carolinensis. The sequence continues at coordinate 44,196 of NW_010314158.1, forward strand.
AACTACCTAAACACAAGCAAGTAGTACCACTTAAGATGTCCAAGCTCTTTGTAGATGCCCAACATGTGATGTGTGCTGAGGTTGGCAGATGCATTGCAGAGCTTATAGAATATTTGTACTCTTCTGGAGTGGCAACCTTGCAGATTATCACAGAGCATCTCAAATGATGTATGATGCGGTCCCACTCTTTCCAAGCAGTAACAGGCTCTTAAGCGCCTAACTCATCTATAGGCTCTTACATGGAGGCATCTTAGTCACAAATGGAATCTTACCCTGGGTATCTTTTTGAGCCCTGAGGAACTACTCCTATTATTGACAATGGGGTCCATATGGTTAAGCATATGAATGCCTGGAATTTCAAAACTTTAGCCTACAGGAGAAAGCATGGTCATACGTGTCCATATGCATATGTACAAAATGTACACAAACTGACCTTGCTTTGAGGTTGGCATTGTAATAGAAAAGTAGTCAGTATGTTGGAAAAGAGGTTGAACTAATGTAACAGATATTAATTCATAAGTCCTTATATTTTACAACCAAGAGGAACACTTACTGACTTCTACTGTAGTTATTTCAGGTTATTTTTTGCTGTTGATGTGTGCAGCTACAGATAACGTACAAAGGCCTATAAAGATCAATAGGTGTATTTCAAATTTCACTAAAGGCTGAGGATAAATATTTTAGCTGTCACCTTATTTAACACTTGCCGATATAATTTCATTTAGCATTGTGCATAACACAGGCCCAAAAATTGAGTTCTTCTCCAGTTCTTAATAACTATTTTAGACAAGTACGTCTTTTGAACAGACTATTCTCAATTTAACAAATTTCAAAAGGTAAGACAACCCATCACATCTTTATACAAATTGTACCAGTTTAATGACTTGCTGTAAAAAATGTGTGTTAACTTTCTAGTGTGAACTTGTTATAGTTCAGCATACAAGACATTCAACAAGTTGTTCCTTATTAGAAATCAGAATCTTGGCAAACACTTCACATTTGTAACCCTCACTTTTCTCTGCTTAATTGTTTCAGCTTCTTCAGTGTCATTAAAAAACATATTTTCCAAACCTTGAATGTTTCTGACCTTACTTTTATAGACTATTTCCAGTTTGCTGACAAGCCTTTAAACTCCAGGCACTAGGAACTCGATTCATTTGTTTGTTTCTAATACTCCTATAGAAACTTTACCTGTCACACCTGGCATCCAGCTGCAATCCCAGAAAGAAAGAAGTCTCCTTTAGACCTGGGGCTACATCTGCTGTTCCTGTATAGACATCTCAGATACACTAGGTATTAGTGGATCAAAAAGGCATTATGCACTTCTTTTTAGTCAACTGACCCAAGCCCAAGAAATATTAAGATCTTTGCAAATACTACCTGCAGAATTAGTATAATATGCCACATCTGTACTATGTGTGTCGTATGTCTGAAAGCAGCATTTGCTTCCCAACTATAGCTGAATAAGGGCTTGACTGGCTACCTGTAATGACCAAAGGATTGTGCTTTGGTAAGTACCTTCTGAAATAGACTCTCATTTCTCACAGCTAAGATTCTCATACTGTTGTTTCAGTAGCTCAACTTACCCAACAGGAAAATGATCTAAGACTCTTCCTTGGACGATAAAAGATCTATCACTATTGTTTACTTACTCTTCTGCTAATATTTGTGGCACCCAAAGCTTTAATTGACTACAAATACAGGGGTTTTTTCACACTTATTTCTATCTTGCTTCATTTCAAGACCACTATTTCTTGTCCCGTCCTAAGTGGACAAGGAGAACAAATTATTGCCCAATTCTTCGCAACACAATTGTACATATTTGAACACTGTTATCATGTCTCCCCTTAGTCTTCTCTTCTCTAGACTAAACAAACCCTCTTCTCTCAGTCTCTCCTCAGAGGTCATATTTTCTAGACCTCTGATCTCTGTGCTGGACACTCTCTAATGGCTAAATGTTCTTCCTGATGTGTGGTTTCCCAAAATCCCTCAAAGCTTTAGAAAAGGCTTAGCAGCACTGAGTAAAGAGATTACAAGTCTCAAACTGAACTTATCTTATGTATACTCTTTATATATGATTCTTGTTTTTTTTCAGAAGACTATGACATCATGTTCCCAGCATCTCCTACTAGAGATGGCCAAAAACAGACTGTAAAAGTATTTTAAGATTGAGTAAAATGCCAGCTGAGAATTTTTATTAGTGTTTGGCACTAGTATACAGTTGAATCACATACAAGACCATGAGTGCTTCTCCTAGAACTGAAGTTAGATTTTCATGGCATTCTGGTTTTTGGTCAAAAGAAAATAATCTTCAAGAAAAAAAATAAAGATCAGATGTAGCAACAGGATTCAATAAGACTGAAAAAATATTTTACATCACAACTGTAGTTATTCTATGTGAAATGTCCTAAATATCAAATAAACAATTTTGCATATTTTTTCCTGAAATAATTTAACTAAAAAATTTCCCCATGACAGATATAAGTGTATTTGCATATCTCATATTGAATGTCAACAAAATTTTTCTTTAATATAGTTCTAGAACCCTGCATGTGGAAAAAGGAATATGTTATTTTTATATTATATTATTAATTTAAAAAGCACTCTGCCTCTGTTTGAACACATATAGGTGCAATAACTTTAATCTTGAATAAAATTAAGAAATAAATTTACATCTCAAATCTCAATTTTTTCTAAAAAAAAAAAGGAAATTTGCATGTGGAGAAAGGGAAATTTCCTGTGGAATGAAAGCTGGTTCATTCATCTACTCTATGTGTGTTCAGTTATTTAGACCACTGTGCAGAACTGAAATGTAGCAACATTTCTACTGGCATGTTTGTTGTAAACTTTTCTCTCTGACATGTGTACTGTATCATACTTTATTCTTATTTAACTGCAGATTACTTTAACTTTCATCTATTCACATAGAATAAATAAAATAGAATTTGACTCAATTCACAACTATTTTAATGTGAAATGGCAAGCTTATCCCAGCACCCCTCATCCTTGTCCTTCAGACACTGATATGTATAGCTAACTATGTCCATATGAGTGGTCCCACTGACTTCAGACAGGACTTTCAGATACTCTGAAGTCACTTAACTCAATCCTGCCCATCACTGGGAAGCATTATGGATCTCACAGGGAGGACTGAGGGCTGAACCTGTGTGATAATTTAACCAGGACAACCTGCTACACAGTGAATGCATTCTGGTCAAGCAGAAAGTAGGGGAAGGTTGTGTGTCTTGATGTGGCAGCTGAGTCTCAAACTCTCAATCAGCGGTCACTGTTCTGAGTGTAGGAATTCCAGCACCCATAAGTCTGTATTAAAGCACAAACAAGTGACAAGAATAACATAAGCATGTGTTTTGCTTTAGCTTTTAGACACTTGATGCAAACCATGCCATTAATAAGCAATGATTTCTTATTTCTTAAAATCATAGCATTCACAAAATGTGTTACTTCCTCTGAATTTTTAGAAATGAAGTCACAGAAATGACATTACAGCTCATCTCAGTTCAGCAGCAGATGAACCTGAATTAAGGCATCTCTTAACACATTAAAGAGATGATTACAATAGCAGATAAGATACAGTCTCTAGAGCAGAAAAGACATCAGACTTTTGAGGTTCTATCCACTTACAAGTAATTATAAAGTAACTATACTTGCAAGTATGAATGGATTACAAACCACCGTTCCTCTAAGTAAATTTAAACAGTACCCTTGATCTCTATCAGTAAGTCCTTTTCTGTTAACCAATAACACATTGCAGCCAAACCTTTCATTGCCATCTGTTCAAATGGAAACATGTGGTATTAGAGTTCTAATACTGTGCCCTTAGTGAAGATATACCTTAGAGATTTCTTTTGGAAAACTTCATAGTTAGCAAACAATTTGTGGGCAGTTAATTTGCTCCTTTGCTGGGGTTTGCATTCCCACGTGTGAATTGTGCTATTCTGATGGTGATGTTAAATTAAATAAATGTACACAGGATCATATTTACATAATATGGATTGTATTTACTCTGTGGGAAGCTTGACTGTCCTGCAAAAGACCATTATTGAACAGAACACAGAGTATTTGAATTTATTTTTGTTGTTCTTGAGCTCTTCCCGTAGTACAAAGTTGAAGAACGAAACGTCCTCATCTTGCATCAGTTCAAGCCTTATTGCATTGTAGAAATGAAAAACACCTTCAATACATGCAAACGCACATGGAGCCACACACACTCATCTTGCAGTACAAATTCTCAGGGGGCTATGCTAATTGAAAACGCATAATGTATTCTCACTATAAACACATTTCCTTTTGTTTTTTCTTTTCCCTAACAATCACAAAACAAATTATTTTGAGAACATCTTCAAAAAGTAATGCCAGATTGTGAGATGCTTATGGTGAACAATGTGTTTCCTCATGCAGTAAAGTTCTTCTCCTGCGAGTATAGTCATCACAATTTTACTAATTATCTTGGGAGTTGAATACATAGAGCAATATCTATCATTTGTGATCAAAGGTTATCAGTAGTAAAAGCCATTCATTTTGGAATCACGCAGCTTAGTAAATGTTTCACAAAGGAAAATGAAGATCAAATTATGAACACAAGCATTTTGCAAACACTGCTAAGTGCTTGTTTTAATATCAAGGAGAAATGTTGTTCTTCAAGCCCTGAGAGTTATAAATTAATTCATCAGATCATCTGACCATTCTCAAACTAGTAGTTCAAGTAATGGAGAAAATATTAAAAAGTAATTAAAAACTTTTGTAGGTTAAAGCCCACAAAATAAGTGCCACAACTACAGTTAGAGTTCTCTGGTTCTTGCCTTCCAGACCAGACATAATTCATATATATGAGACTATGTAGCCCTTTCTTTTATGTCGAATGTTTGGGCTCAGCCATGCACCTACCAAAACATGTGGGCATTCGTGCTGGGCAGGTCAAGGGAGAATCAAAGCAGCATCCTGCCTGCACCCCTGGGAGAAAACTATTGTTAGTGGGGGAAACCGAGGGAAGGAGTATAAGAGGACCAACCTACAGCAGTATCTCTTTTGTTACCTCTTAATTATATTTTCTGGCAATCAACAGCTTAGAGGCTTCCAGAGAAGGTCCTTAGCTGCATTTCCAAATCTAATTCTTCCATGATTTTTAAATAGTTTTTTAAGAAATCTCTCTATACTTTTTATTTTTCTGTGATATTTCTATGCAGCAATGAGTTCCGTGGCTTAAATATGCATTAAAAGGCAAAGTGTTTCTTTGACAGCCTTCATTCCAAGTTCACGATATGAAAGCAAGACGTATTATTATTTGCCATCACTTTAACTGTCTTATAGAAAACTGCCATACATTATGTTTTCAGAAGAATATTAACAGTTTTACAAAGTCTCTCATAGCCTTCCTTTTATAATACTACATCTCTGTGGCGTAGCAGAATTTCTACCCACACAGATTAGATAGCACTCCCTTCTCTAACAGGGCACCACTCATTACCTTGCCGCTTCGTTGCAGCCTGGTTCCTGACCCCGTTATGTTTGCCCATACAGTTTTGCTCCTTTCATGCTTGGCAGCTACACTCTCCACCATCTTCATAGAAATACTTCTTGTTTCGTGTAAACTAAGAAATGAAGAAGTATTGCACCACTGGGGTGCAACCTTGCATCTTAAAGATAGTGTAAGTTTCATTGAAATAAAAATGTTACTGGGAAGAGATTTTTTTCTTAATTTAAAGTGTGTGATTTGGGGAGTTTATGTGAGAACAGACAAAAAAAATTATGAACTCAAGTTTTCTTCATCAAAGAAATATCTTGATAAATGCATAAAATTTGAAGTCTAATAAAGACTTTAACTGAAAACTGCCTTTAGTAAATACCATTTCTGTAACTTTTCCACATAAGGTTTTCTTGTTTTGCTAAGTGATATCATTGACATTTACAAAAAGAACTTTCCAACAAAAGTAACAGTTGAAAAAGCCACATATTTCTCAAAGCCGAGCTGACCTAACACAATGTTAGATTGAAGTTACATTTACATGACATGCTGTTTTGTTTGTTTTCAGTGGGGTTACCATCTTATAACAACATTTGGAAATGATAAAAGGATAAAGTGAGGACCCCCTATCCGTTTATGCTAACACTATATATTCATAAACAGGAACGAATCAGTGAGTACAAATCCCCTTAATTGTTTTATGGTTTTATTTATTTTTACTACATTTTATGTATCCCAATGAGAAGCACTAAGTTATTAATCATGTACTAAGCCATATTGTGTATTAACAGAACTGTATGTAAAAAAACCTCTTTCCAGTTTGCTTGGCTGCCAAAAAGTTTATGCTAAATCATCTACAAAATACCTCCACCCATTGTATTTATTATAAATGGGCTAATATCACAAGTGTATTAAGTATTTATGGTATTTTCTAAAGTAATTTGTCCTTATATGGAACATGTAACAAATAATGATCAGAAATATTTCTGAGATCTCAAACCCCTGCAACTCTGGCACTATTCTTAGCACAATTTCTTAGCTGAAAACTTAAATCAGCCTCTGAGGCTTTCAAGATTCATACTGGTGTATAGCCTTTTTCAGGAGACCACAAGAAGGGGATTGTGATGTCTGACAGAAACTCTGTGTTGTCTTTGTGAGCAATATTTGGTTAGGTGAAGAATCCATACAGGCTAAGAATAAAATTTAGTGTGAGATAGAATACACTGACAATCCTCTGTGCATGATATACAGATGAAGTGGTGATAATTATACATGTACTAGAAATGGAGTGGATTTAGGTAAACCTAAAGACATGAGAATATCAGGTTTTTATTAATTAAGCTCAATATCCTGACATTGCCCATATAGGAATTTACACTGTTTTATTTGAATCAATTCAATATAATGTAATAAATCATGAACTAGTTCATATATTAATAATACCGGTTTGGCTTTACAGACTGAACTCTGTTGATCTACCAGGATAAAGTATTCATTCTCAGAAGGACCTGTCTACTAAGAGCATCGTGCTTTGAGGTGCATAGCAATCATTTTTTAACAGTGAACAAGAAAACCATGTAACAGCTTTGATATAAAGTAGAGAAGTAATACTGAAACCAGATGAAAATGAAGGGTTGCTTTTAGAAAATGTGAATGTAATTTCCCAGAATGCTAAAAACTTCAGGATAAACAACCTTTCCTGTATGAAAAACACTGTTGGATCTTTAACAAGAGAGCTGGACCTCTTTTTTATAAAATGATGTCCAGTTTTCACCAGGTGTTGGTATTCTTATTTCAGAAAGAATGATTTTTTTTTTTTTTTTTACTTCTTGCACACTAACATTTTGGTCAATTGAAAGAAACCAAACATCATAAAGTTATTTGATTTGTGAAGAAAAAAATTCTCTGTGTGGGTGTAGAGTGGAAAGTCACATTTTTATAGTTCTGACTGATTGCGATGTCTAATCATTCAAATAGGGTGAAGCATCATTTACTGTATGGCAGAGCCAAATCTTACCTCAGAGGCATGGAATAAATTTACTCTTGTTTGCCTAGGTAATCTAGGCACCTGTGATGTCCTCATCACTGTAACACTTGCAGTAGTGTTTGTTGCCTTTGTAAGCTTTTTTCCTAAAATTAATTAATTACAAAAACATATTTTTTTTTTTTGTCCTCAAATCACGCATTTCAAGTCTATCTTCAAATCATTAGATTTTGGTAGCACCAGCAATCAAGGAAAGTGAGCAGTCATAAAAATTTAATTTTAAAATATTATGGATGAATCATTAAATAGAAATATTTAAGGAATGAAAAGAGATGAGGTTATTCCTACAAATTATAGCTTAGCAATGCAATGAAATGTGATTTTACATATCAAAGCTTCATAATTTAATTTAAGGACAGACAAACAAATCTGTTTTCTGGAATTTCTGGAGCAAAGAAAGAAAATAACATAATTTGAAAACTTTCATTATAAATTATTTATTTAGTTTCAAAACAAACCACAAAGAACCTAGTGCCATCTCTAACACCTATGTTGCTTCACATGCAAAAGAGAGATTATTATTAATTGCTGTACACAATCTTCAGTTATATAAATACCCTTTTTTTTAATTTTTGGTGATGCTTTTTGGCTCGTTTTGTACACAAAGGAGGTCGACTGCAGTTAACCTACAACACTGATACTTTGTGACTCCTGCCTATGCCACCACAGTATCATTTCTTGTTCAGTTGACTGGTGAAGTAATACACTTCTAGAAAAAATGGAAGTTTAGAAGTCCTGGCAAAAAAAAGAGAATTTATGTTCTGAAATCCATTCCTTTGTGAGTCCATGCTGGGAAGGCACTGCAGGCATGCCTAGGATTCCATGCAGTGTCAGCATGAAATACCATTTCAACCACTACTTGCAGCAACCACGTGGTAGCAATTGCAGTGAGCTGAGCTAAGAAGCTTTTCAAGACCAATAAAAGCATCACTGAGCAACTGCTTTCCCACATCAGTGAATAACTTAATCTTACTTTACTAATGTATGCCCATTTGTGTTTGTTATTGGTCCTTTGCACTCTATTGGGCTAATATTTTTGGCATGGAAGATGCAGCCTCCAGAAACCGTGGAGTACAGTACAGATACACACAAACACCAGCTTGAGGTGTTTCCCCGATGGACCTATGATTCAGGGGCTGGAAGCAGAGCTCATTTGTTCAGGAACAGCACAGTGCTGCCTGGACAACATTACCCACTACCTGCCAACCTGCTCTGGCTTTCGCAGAAGTAAGGTGTGTGTCACTGTGACCTGCTGTTGTCATCCTTCCATGAGATGTGGATGTCATCTCCATTGGCTTGACACCACCCTGTTACAAAGAAAAGATTTAAAAGGTTGTGAGTTCATAATTTTAACAAGCTTTTAAGTGATTTCACAGTGTCAGAGTTATATAAAGTGTCTTCTTTTTTTTTTTCTTTTAGCAAACTCAAGCCAGCGTCACAGCGTCTTTAAATGAATTTAGCACAGAAATGTTAAATTCATTTAAAGAAACTAGTGCTGTGATTCTGATCTTTTGGTTTCCTAATAGTTAAATTCCATTGGAGCTGCTTCTGATTTACAAATGTATATTAACAAAAGGAATCAGGCTATAGCCGTGCTTCCCAATCTCTCTCACATATCTTTGTACCTTTAAAAATGTTTGTATTTTTTAAAAAACAAATTCCACTTGATGTTGGAAGGAATAAAAATTTTCCAAAACACATTATCCCCCCAGACTTATTTTGTTTCCACCAAATGTAGAACAATGCTCAGAACTGAACTGGAATAGCAAGCGTTTCTTATTTGAAAAGAATGCTTACATTGTTATATGCAGTTTTGAGTCTGGGTAATAAGAAATCATGAAGTTTGCATCCCAATTCAGTAAAGCACTCCAGAAGCTGCTTAAAATTAAACTAAAAAAATTAAGTATGAACTTAATTGCTTTTCTGAATCCTAGTGTAAAGATACCATGCGAGTAGGTAGACAAAAAGATCTGTCAGATTTTGAAGTTTTTAATCAATGGTTCTAAGTTGGTCTATAGTAGTGGAAGGTTGCAATTACCTAGTTAAAAGCTTCTTTAGTGATCTTTGATACTTATAATGACCCTACATATCTGTAGACTTTTATCCATTGTATTAATTTCCTCAGTTTTCCTATCATTAGTTCATCATGTAAACTCAAGGTGGTCATTAAGAGTCAACTATCAAAGGCACCTAATGAGATCTACAAAATTTCCTTAGCAAGCTGAACATCCTTAGAGATTCTTTTATTATTATGTATACACTAAAAAAATGGCCCAACATGTCTGACTCCACCTTCTAGGCTAAAAATTGTTATGATACTCATAAATATACCTAAATAATGCTCAGTCATTGATAATTCTGACCTAGTATCATTAACATCATTAACCGCTACAAAATTTTCATGAGGTTGGCCACAGGAATATCAAAGACAAAAATAGATGTGGCGTAATTATTTAAAATAAACTGTCTTTCTGTTATTACTGCTGCAGTTAGAGTACAATATTTAGAATCATTGAATACTTTAGTTTGGAAGGGAGGTCAGTGGCACCTCAGAGAACAGCTAACTTCAACATAAGAATATTTTTCAAGGTATCTTGGGGACCTGTTTGTTCTTGCTTCAATGTGGGCTATGTATAAATATATTAGACATCTGTTCCACAGTATCTAGTAGATATAGGGGTGAATGTATCATTGCTACTTGCATATGAACATTGTTCTTTTGTAAACTAGCCTTTGGGTCCCTTGTTATTTTTCCTAGCAATATAACACAATGTGCCTTAGCACAAGAAAATTATACTTCTCTTTTGCAGCATATAAATTGTATCCATATTATTTTCCTTGCTCTAATGCATTGCAAACTCACTTATAGTGCTATTCTCCATGTTTCTGTCTCCTTTTGATTATTAGGTCTAGGATAACTTTTCACCTGATGCCTTTGTATATTTTCCAAGATGAATCTCATTTTCGTATTCTTCCTGCCCATCATTCTAATATCTCTGCTGATCTCCTCTAAAGCTTATTGAAGTCAATGGGAATCTTGGATCCATATCCAGGTTCCTTTGTACTATTTGCCTTTCATCACCTTTTGCAACTCCACCTTTTTATTCATCATAGAGAACTTTCTTTAATGGGTGGCTTACTTGTTTTAGATCATTACTGAAAACATTAAATAAAATCATACTGAATACAGATCCCTGAAGTACATCACTAGGAAAAGACTTTCCCACAAATCTATATTTTACTGTTTTGTCTTCTGCTTTTGTTTATAGTTGTTCAGCCACTTTTCATTCCACAAGATAGTGCTCATACCCCAGGCAATTTAAATTAATTCAGCATTTTCTATCAAATAATTTCCACATCCTGGGCCAAACTCTTCCTCAGTTATTCGTGCACATGCTTATTGTTGTCAGTGGGATTACATAAAAGCAATGCATTAAAGAATCTGGTCTTTTTTTTTTTTTTTTTTTTTTACTTTCCTTTTAATTGTAGATTTTGAGTTTTGTTTTAAGATAATCTCAAATTTAAAAACCAGTGTATTTGTCTTCTGTATGTTCCATGAACATATTGCAAACTGCTATCCAAGAAGATAGAATCATTTGATTACGCCAACAGAAAATATTTTCTTCATATCTAAAGTGTGGGCTTAATTTATGATAAAAAAACATAATGGAAGTTTTACTCCCTTTTCTGTAAACATATACAATTTTATATATATTTATCTTTATTGAAAAGAAAAATTCTTCTCCTTCTAGAATCTGATTAATTTTATAGCAGTAATCTTCCTTGAGGCTTAATTGATCTTTTGGGATAGTTAAGCCTATATTCATTTTAACTGAAATTTGGAACTTTCTGCAGTACTGGAGTGCTGTTGGATTTTTTTCCCCAACTTCTTGTATGAGTTGGAACAACTTCATTGTCATTACATGGATCTGACATACTGCAGAAGATGCATCTTGAAATATTTTAAGTGACAATCTGAGGAAGAGAATCTGAGTCAGAAATAATAAAAATTACAATTAAATCCGACAACCAAATGCCTTTTCAATTAACATTCTATCTGGATACTTAAATGGTATCCCCAATTAGTATTAATAAAACCTGTTAAAACCAGATCTAGCTGGAATAACTGAAGATCCTGTTGGTAAAGTTTCTAGGTCACTGATTAAATCCAGTACATAAAATTTATGTTTGGAAACAAACATGGAACATATTGATTGGTTCACCCCAGTATCCAGTACAAAGGTGACGATATAATTAAAAAAGACATATTTAGAACTGTTGTTACCCTTGGGAAGATCTCAACACAACACAGAACATGCAGGGGATTTTCTTGTGATCACAACAGAGAAGTCTCAAGTTACAAGATGAAAAATACTGTACAGCAAAGAATCAGCTGTATTCTGCTCTTTCACAGAATCACAGAATCACAGAA
>NW_010314159.1:0-4381 GCF_000700745.2 Antrostomus carolinensis
ATTTATTTATTTATTTATTCATTTATTTTTAAATAAAAGAAGTCTGGAATACCAAACTCCTTATTGATCTATCACCTAGAATGTTAATAAAAACAGTACTGCTGACCACATATCATAGAATGTAATATTTTCATCTCAGATAAGCTGTCATAATTTTAAATCAGAACAAATTAGCAGTAGAAAAGGTCATTGTAAACAACATGAAATGTTTCCAAAGGGGAAAACAAGATTTCAATTGTGTTGTTAGATTTCATCAGCTAATATTCAAATGTTTTTGAAAATAGGTGCACACCCTGAAGTAAACAAACAAACAAACAAAAAAGAAGTAGGAATTTATTTCAAAACTATGCTAATTTTTTCTATGTCAGTTCAAACTAAAGAAAAATACTGCTTTTTTTGTTTCTGAATCTCACTTGTAATTTTGCTAATTTTCATCAAGTTTTTAAGTAACCATTGATATTTATTGTCCTTATAGAATATTTAAAGATGTTTTATTCTTGTACAAGCTTACATTTTCACATCTTTGACTTATTTTTATTGTTTTTATTTTTATTCTATAGATATATGAACACAACCTTAGGTTAGCAAGAAATCAGTCATCCATGTTAAAAAAAAAGCTTATACAGCTTAAGAATAATAGAATCATTAAGGTTGGAGAAGACCTCTAAGATCAAGTCCAACCATCAACCCAACACCACCATGCCCACTAAACCATGTCCTGAAGTGCCATGTCTACATGTTTTTTGAACACTTCCATGGATGGTGACTCCACCACTTCCCCAGGCAGCCTGTTTGTGGTGGGCTGACCTTACCTGAATGTCAGGTGCCCACCAAGCCACCTCATCAAGCCCCTCCTCAGTAGGATGGGGAGGGGAGAAAATAAGATGGAACAAAAACCCCAAACTCGTGGGTCAAGACAAAAGACAGTTTAATAGAAACAAAGTAAAGCTGTGCACACAGAAGCAAAAGAACAAAATATTTATTCTCTACTTCCCATCATCAGGTGATGTTTGGCCACTTCCCAGGAAGCAGGGCTTCGGTATGTGTGTGGTGGTTACCCTGGGAGGACAAACGTAAAAAAAATGAATGCACTCCCTTCTCCCTCAGTTCCCCTTGCTTTTATTTCTGAGCACATGTCATATGGTATGGAATATCCCTTTGGTCAATTTGGGTCAGCTCTCTTGGTGATGTCCCCTCCCAAGACCTTCCCCACCTACAGCCTACTTCAGGGGAGAAAATGTTGGAGAGACAGCCTTGGTGCTGTGCGAGCACTGCTCACCAGTAACCAAAACAATGGTGTGTTAACACTTTTCTAGCTACTAATACAAAACACAGCACTCTGAGGGCTGCTATGGGGAAAATTAACTCCATCTCAGCCAGACGAAATACACTGTTCCAATGCCTGACAACTCCTTTGGTGAAGAAATTTTTCCTAATATCCAATCTAAACCTCTCCTGGCACAACCTGAGGCCATTTCCTCTTGTCCAATCACTTGTTACTTGAGAGAAGAGACCAACACCCAATTCACTACAACCTCCTTTCAGGTAGTTGTAGAGAACAATATGGTCTTCCCTTACCCTCGTTTTCTGCAGACTAAACAACCCCAGTTTCCTCAGCTGCTCCTCTTAATGCTTGCTCTCCAGACAACTCACCAGCTTCATTGCCCTTCTCTGGACACACTCCAGCAACAAAATGTCTTTCTTGTAGTGAGGGGCCCAAAACTGAATACAGCACTTGAGGTGCTGCCCCACTAGTGCCGAGTACGGAGGTACAATCACTTTCCTACTCCTGCTGGCCACACTATTTCTGATACAGGCCAGGATGCTGTATCAATCCCCTGATTGTCCTGTACATGCTACGTCAGGGCATTCAAGATAAACCGTTCCATGATCTTCCCTGGTACAGAGGTCAGGCTGACAGGCCTGTAGTTCCCTGGATTCTCCTTCCAGTCCTTCTTGTAGATGGATGTCACACTGGCAAGCCTCCAGTCGTCTGGGACCTCCCCTGTTAACCAGGACTGCTGATACATGATAGAGAGTGACTTGGCAAGCTCCTCTGCCAGCTCCCTCAGTACTCTAAAATGGATCCTATCTGGCCCCATAGACTTGTGAGTGTCCAGGTGGTGTAGCAAGTCATTACCTGCTTCTTTCTGGATTATTGGGGGTTTATTCTGCTCTCCATCCCTGTCTTCCAGCTCAGGGGGCTGACGATAACTGGTCTGGCTGCTAAAGACTGGGGCAATGAAGGAATTAAGTACCTCAGCCTTTTCCTTATCCTTGGTGGCAATGTTCCCCTTAAAATCTAATAAAGGATGGAGATTCTCCTTGGCTTTCTTTTTGTTGATAATGCATTTTTAAAAGCATTTTTTGTTGTTTCTTATGGCAGTGGCCAGACTGAGTTCTAGCTGGGCTTTTGTCTTTCTAATTTTCTCTCTGCTTGACAGAAAGAGAGGTGTGACTGAGCACTGAAACAAGTTTCCCAGAGAGGCTGTGGAATCTCCCTCCCTGGAGATACTCAGAAACCGTCTGGACAAAATCCTGGTTCATGTGCTCTAGGAGTCCCTACTTGAGGAGGGTGGATGGACTAGATGACCTTCAGAGGTCCCTTCCGACCTCAACCATTCTGTGATTCTGCGATCATGTTTCTGCGATGGCCTTTGTCATCAGGAATTACTGTTCCAAGACCATTCCAGCCCTGTGTGTGAGGCCCTGAGCATGTTCTGATCCTGGGGCCAGAGCAGATCTCAACCACCATCCCATCACCATGGCTTTCCTGGTTAGTTATAGGTCTCTGGGCTGGCCTCAGTCACCATCCCCATCCCAGCCTTACTTCCTCACTGAGTGCTGCAGGACAGAGCTCTGCTCAAGGCAGGACATAGCCTTGCTGTCCCCATGACCACCATCTACTCCTAGCTCCCTCCTGTGAGACAGTCAGGCCTCAGTAGTTAAATGACACCACCACAAAATGGAGAAATGCTCCTATGGATTTGGAAATGGCTCATCAGTAGATATAATATATAAGGCACCACATATATTAAAAAAAAAAAAAAGGGAGAGAAAAAAGAGGAAAAAAAAAAGCTGCACACTTTGCAGATGGAGAAAGGACTGAGAAGATGTGAGAGAAACAACCCTTGCAGACACCAAGGTCAGTGAAGAAGGAGGGGAAGGAGGTGCTCCATGTTTCAGAGCAGAGATTCCTCTGCAACTTGTGGTGAAGACCATGGTGAGGCAGACTGTCCCCCTGCAGCCCATGGAGGTCCATGGTGGAACAGATGACCACCTGTAGCCCATGGAGGATCACATGCCAGAGCAGGTGTATGCGTTAAGGTGCTGTGACTCTGATGGAAACCTACACTGGAACATGTTCCTGTCAGGACCTGTGGCTGCATGGAGAGGAACCCACATTGGAGCAAGAGTTCTGGCAGGACTTGTGACCATGTGGGGAACCCACACTGGAGCAATCTGTCCCTGAAGGACTGCACACCAAGGAAAGGACCCAGGCTTGAGCAGTTCGTGAAGAACTGTCAGTCATGGGCAGGACTCACACTGGAGAAGTTGGTGGAGGACTGTCTCCTGTGAGAGGGACCCTGCAATGGTGTGGGGAAGGAGTCCTCCCCCTGAGGAGGAAGAACCATCAGAAACAACATGTGATGAACTGACCCCAACCCCCATCCCTTGTGCCACTGAGGGGAGGAGGTGGAAATCAGGAGAGAAGTTAAGCCCGGGAAGAAGGGAGGGGTGGGAGAGGTGTTTTAAGATTTGGTTTTATTTCTCATTGTCCTCTCGTTTGATTGGTAATAAATTAAAATTTGTTTTTTTCCCACAAGTCGAGTCTGTTTTGCCCGTGCCAGTAATTGGTGAGTGACCTCTCTCTTTCCTTATGTAGACCCATGAGCCTTTCATTATTTTTTTCTCTCTCCTGCCCAGTTGAAGTGGGGGAGTGGTCGAGTGGGTTTTGTTGGGCATCTGGCATCCAGGCAGGGTCAACCCACCACAAAACTAAACACAGGTAAGTTAAATAAGGTAAATACAAAGTAAACTGATATAACTGATTTGGTCTTTAGCTCTAAATTGTTCAAGTTTGCTGGATGCTGGATGCAAAGTAAATTGAAAAGCTAAACTGGAGTGAATAAGCATGACTGCAGAGTGATTAGTCTTAAGCTTTAAGGTAGCCATATTAAATGTCTTGAGTTTCCACTCTCAGTTACCTTATTTGCCTGACCATCATAGCACAAATTTAAGACGATTTTTCCACTTCAGTTATCTTCCTATGGAGATTGTTTCTGCTTTTAAAAAGGAATATCATGTTCTACCTGCAAGCATTGTCACTTTGTAGTGATAAGCACAACCCATTTCTTGAGAAGATTATAGAATTATTTCC
>NW_010314159.1:4460-4928 GCF_000700745.2 Antrostomus carolinensis
AGGTATTTCAAACTAAAATTTGCTGGATCAAATTCTGAAAAATATACTTACTGTTAAGTATAAACTATGATTGACAAGAAAATAAGACACTTGAACAATTTATCACTAAAGTGTCAAATTACCAATTTAATTGTAGTAACTCCTTTCTAATTATATTTTTTGTTTTGTTTTTGTGGATAGGCCAAATTGCCACAGAAGTATTATCTAAGTGTGCTTCATTTGCTGGATCAAATTCTGAAAAATATACTTACTGTTAAGTATAAACTATGATTGACAAGAAAATAAGACACTTGAACAATTTATCACTAAAGTGTCAAATTACCAATTTAATTGTAGTAACTCCTTTCTAATTATATTTTTTGTTTTGTTTTTGTGGATAGGCCAAATTGCCACAGAAGTATTATCTAAGTGTGCTTCATTTCTAAAGAAATAGGACATTTTTATTTAAAATCTAGTAAGAAAATTTAC
>NW_010314159.1:4966-12239 GCF_000700745.2 Antrostomus carolinensis
GGGGCAGGCTATTTTTGGTAGTGGGAGACGGACCACCTTGTGAGAGCGAAAGCTCCCCTGGCTCCAAGGCAGAGACTCCCCAGCCCAGGATGGGCCAATGAGCGCTAGAGAAACAACTCTGCAAATCCATATTTGTGAGGGGAAGGACTGTCCTGAAAAGAAAAAGGTGTGGTACCTGGAGGAGAGGCCATTGAGTTAACAAAAGACAACCATCAGCCTAAACAAAGGACAGACAGACAGAGAGCTTCGTTGCCAGAGGAAAAGACAGAGACCCACACCCAGTTCTACCATATGGAGTAGGAGAAGACAAAAGTCCCCTGTAACCCATCAAGATTCAATGGCAGAACAGATACCCATATGTAGGCCATGGAGGACTCCACACTGGAGCAGAGAAGTTGAGCTCAAGGGCAAGTGTGACTGGAATTTTGACCCCAGGAGTCGCTCGCTGCCAGAGCAGGGGTGGACCCCCAGAGTCGGGGTTGAGTCTGCAGCCCGTGGATGTCCCCATGCTGGAGCCGGGAGCTGAGCCCACAGAGGTCCATGACTCCATGGGAAGCTTGCTCTGGAACACCTTGTTCCTGGACTTTCATGCAGGGAAGAGTGACACTGGTGAATTGACTGAACTCCTATTCCCTGTCCCCTGTGCCGCTGCGGGGGTGAAGGTAGAGAAATTGGGAGCAAAGTGATTTGAGCCCAGGAAGAAGGGAGGGGTGGGGGAAGATGTTGTAAGACATGGTTGTTGCGTCTATAGATAAATGACAATGTAAACTCTGAAACAATTGTTATTGTGGTGGTTTAGCTGCAGCTGGGCTAAGATCACATGGTCACTCACTCAATCACCCCCTCTGGTGGAATGGGGAAGAGAAAATAATAATAAAGGGGTTCATGAGTAGGAATAAGGACAGGGAGCTCTCACTCACCAATTATGGTCATAGGCAAAACAGACTCAACTTGGGAAAGAAAAATCAATTTAATTTTGTTACCGATCAATCAGAGTAGGACAATGAGACATAACATCACATCTTAAAACACCATTCCCTCACCCTTCCCTGTTTCCTAGGCTCAAATTATTTTGTTCCTGATTTCTCTACCTCCTCCTCTTCTCCCATTCACACAGGGGGGGCTAGGGGTTGCAGTCAATTTGCCACACATTGTGTCTGCCACTCCTTCCTCCTCAGGGAGAGGACTCCTCACACTCTCCCCTGCTCTGGTGTGGGGTGTCTCCCACAAGCTGCAGTTCCTCATGAACTGCTCCAGCGTGAGTCTTTCCCACAGGCTACACAAGTTCAGGAACAGTCTGTTCCAGCATGGGCTTCCCACATACTCATGGACTTCTTTGGGCACAGCCCCTGATTCTGTCATACAGATCTCCATGGGCTAGAGACAGATCTCTACTGTGATGTTCCTTTTCCTCCTGGGTCCGTGCTGCAGTATGGGCTCTTCCTGGGCCCCTGCTCTGGCTCAGTCTCTCCACATAGTCACAGCCACCTTCGGGGAAAGCCTCACACTCCAGCATGGGGTCCTCCATGGGCTACAGGTAGGTATCTGCTCCACCATTAACCTCCACAGGCTGCAGGAGGACAGCTTGCCATCTCATCATGGGCTACAGTTCAATCTCTGCTCCAGCATACCTCCTATCCCACTTCTTCACTGACATGAGTTTCTGCGTAGCTGTCTTTCTCACATTCCCCCTTCTCTCTCCTCTTCAGGTTGTTGTCTTTGCTGTTGTTGATGTTCCAGCTCAACCAGCTTTCCCCTTCTTAAATATGGTTTCATAGAGGTGCTTCATCATCACTGACTGGCTAAGCCTGAGCTGGAGGCATGTCCGCTGTGTAGCTGGAAGAACTTTCTAACAGCTTCTCACAGGAGCCATCCCTGTTGTCCCTCCCCTGCTACCAAGAAAACATCTACCACACAAATCAAACACAATTGTATAATTAGATCAATCATAGATTATACTGAAATAAAAAACAATATCTCAAGCCTAGAATCACTAAAATTGTGAAGAAAAGCAAGTTAATGTATGTTAAACAAGAGTAAGGATTTCTAAAGGGTAATCTGTTCAGCAGTAGCTATTTGGATAATTACACTTAATAATTACTTAGAAACAGCATATAGAGTCTCTCTCTTTAATTTATTATTTCAAAATAATCTGATTTATAAAATATTCAAAGAATCATAGAATCATAAAATGGCTTGAGTTGGAAAGGACCTTTAAAGGTCATGTAGTTCAACCCACCGTGCAATGAGCAGGGATATCTTTTAGGTCACGTTGCTCAAAGACCCATCCAACCTGACCTTGAATGTTTCCAGGGGTGGGGTATCTACCACCTCTCAGGGCTCTGTTCCAGTGTTTCACCACCCTCATTCTAAAACATTTTTTCCTTGTATCTATAGTCTAAATCTGCCCTCTTTTAGTTTAAAACCATGATCCCTTGTCCTGCCACAGACCCTACTAAAATGTTTGTCCTCATCTTTCTTACAGGCCCACTTTAAGTATTGAAAGGCTGCAATAAAGTCTTCCTGGAGCCTTCTCTTCTCCAGACTGAACAACCCCAGGTCTCTCAGCCTTTCTTCATAGGAGTGGTGTTCCATGCCTTTGATCATTTTTGTAGCTCTCCTCTGGACCTACTCCAACAGATTCATGTCTTTTTTGTGCTGATAAATTCAGAGTCTTATACTCCAGGTGGGATCTCACCAGGGTAGAGGAGAGGGGCAGAATCCCTCCCTTGACCTGCTGGCCATGCTGCATTTGATGCACTTTTGAACACTTCTCTTGTTTCAGCCCAGGATACAGATGGTCTTCTGGGCTGCAAGCACACATTGTTGGGTCATGTTCAGCTTTTCATCTACCAGTATACCCTTCTTGTCAGGGCTGCTCTCCACGCTTTCATCCCCAAGCCTGTACTGATACCAGGGATTGCCTTGAAATAGGTGCAGGACCTTGCACTTGGCCTCGTTGAATGTCATAAAATTCATACAGGTCCACTTTTAGAGCTTGTCCAGGTCCCTCTGGATGGTGTTCCATTCCTCAGGCATGTCACCCACATCACTCAGCTTGGTGTCATCAGCAAACTTGCTCAAACAGAGTGCACTGTCTATGTCACTGATGAAGTGTCTTGGTTTCATCCTATCACATGAAGATATTAAACAGTATTAGTCCCAGTACAGACCCCCGAGGGATACCACTTGTCACCGATCTCCACCTAGACATTCAGTCATTGACCACTAGCCTCTGGATATGACTGTCCCACCAATTCCTCATCCACCAAGCAGTCCACTGATCAAATCTATATATCTCCAGTTTAGCAAGAAGAATGTTGTAGGAAATTGTGTCAAAGGCCTTAAAGGTGTCCAGATAGACGGCATCTATAGCTCTTCCCTTGTCCACTGATGTAGTCACTCCATCATAGAAGACCATTAGGTTTTTCAGGCAGGACTTGCCCTTGGTGAAGCTATGGTGTCTGTCTCAAATCTCCTGCCTGTCCTCCATATGCCTTAGCATGGCTTCTAGAAGGATCTGGTCCATGATCTTGCCAGGCACAGAAGTGAGGCTGACAGGTTGATAGTTCCCAAGATCTTCCTTTCTACCCTGCTTAAAAATGGTTGCAATCTTTCCTTTTTTCCATTCACCAGGGACTTCACCCACTAATAACAAGCATAATATACAGTTATTATTTAATTATTTCCAATTTCTTTCCATTTATTTATTCTCTGTGACCTATGCAATTTTCTATGTTTCAGTGATATGAAGTAGTTAGGTTTTTTGTTTATTTGTTTGTTTGTTTTAATCATGAGCAATCTATAGGTTGGAACTCGAATAGTGCCAGATAAAGTCCCATGACTTTTTTTTGATGACAATATGTTTTACAGTTGGGCAATGTTGTTAGTCTCTGCAAGATCTGTTTCCAAAACCAAATATTTTTATTGTAAAACACTGTATTATATTGAGTTTGGCTTTACCTTGGGAGAAAAAGTCAGAATTTTAATAGTTATTTCTTACTTCAGTCTTACATGACTTCTGTAGTTTAATGATGTTAAAATCTCCATCACTTCACCTTAAAAGAAAGCCATGAATAGTAGAAGTATCATTTACTTCAGACAAGCAATATAAGCAATTAAGGTTTTCAAAAGATATAATCAGGTATATCAGGTGATATAGCTTGAAATACAAATGTGCATAAAGAAGTAAAAAACCCCCACATTTAAAGGCAAAATCTGGAAATGATCCAGTCCATGGAAAGTGTTCCTTTAAAATTATGTTTTTTTCTTTTCTAATTCATAATTTTTCCCTTTATTTCATTTATGCAAATATGAAAATTTATTAAGACTGATCCTAATTGTGGCTTTCCTTCAATCATCAGGGAAACAAAAATTTAAAATAAATGCATGACCTCCAGGGATGCAAAGTGGGAATCAAGGGTAGTTTTCCTAGTCGCTTTCTTGCAAAGCTGTCATTGATTGATTGTCTTTCTGTATATCTCTTGGCAAAAATCAATGCTTACCTTTAAGTAAAGCAGTCTCTGGAGAAAAAGAACACATGATTAGAATGTTTTAAGAGTCCACTTAGCTGATAGGCACCACCACAATTTAAAATTTATTGCTAAATTCCTGATCTATAAGACAAAGTTTTGTGGTTGTGAAACTAAATGTCATTTTAAATTACTGTTGCTATTATGTGTATATAGAGTAGTATATGTGATGTGCTTGTGTGAAGACATTTTTCATTGTTTTGAAAACAATTGGTCTGTGATTGGTCCATGAAGTTATTTTACTATCTCGTGAAGCACTGAAATATTTCCTGCTTTGAAGAAGACCAATGACCTCCCTGCCTAGCACTTAACTACTTGTTTATTCAGTTATCAGTTTTGTGGCTATTGTTTGTTTTCTTTGGATTTTTGCATGGTATATATTTTAATAGAATTATATTCTTGTGAAAATATTAAAAAAAAATCAGTTATATTGATATATATGCCAAAATATGGTACAGACATATGTATGTCAGATTTTCAGAGAGAAAGCAGCAGTTAGAATCCACAGATTAATAAAGTAACCTGACCAATCACTCATGCCATTAAAATTTAAAACAATAGAAGTTAGTCAAATACATACTTTTTAATTCCTATTTGGTTATTAAAAACCCATTAGCTGGCTGTTGTATTACTGGAAAAATATTTATCCTAGGATTAATTATTTATCCTAGTATCTGAGAGCCAAATGAAACTAGACATAAAGTAGCATATTACAAGTATGTTTGGGTATTAAAGGTAGAAGATTTGAACAATGCAGTTATGGCAAAGTACTATCAAAGAAAAAGAAAAAGGAAAGTTATTAACTAGCCCTGCAATATAATGATGAGCAATTTGCTGACATCAGGTCTTATTTTCTTGGTGTTATTTTCCATCCTTTTGTTTTGTTTATGGTAACACGATGTTAAATTGCTGCATTATTTTGCTCACAACTTTAAATGTAACTGGTAGTTGTAATTCCAGCTAAAACTAAAATTTTGTGTTCCCTTCCAGAGAAAAACTTTTGTTTGGTACACTGAGTAACACACTTTCCTGATGTGGGGATCCAAAAATTAGAATTTCTTGTTAGACTAATTAATATTTTAAGAATTTAATCAAAACTTAACATCGGCTCATTGGTGGTCAAAATACAAGCAGCCAGTTCTGCCAGTTCTACCATGGATCATTATTAATACAATGAAGTCCACCAACACAACTATTTGCTGTTTTTCTTTGATGTTAAATTTACATCTTTTCTATTATTTTTACACTGAATCATTAATGTTTCATCTTCCTTGCTGGGAAGTTTAAAGGGTTTTCTTCCTTAGTCTTGCATTTTCTCAGGGTTGTTTTTATGCATATCAACTCTATACATGTTAAAAGGTTACACTTTTTTATCTCTGATTGATTCGCAGTGATTGTAATGAAAACAAATACTCCCTTATTTTTATTTTGTAATAGAAGTACCTATACTTAAAAAAAAAAAAAAAAAAAAAAAGAAAAGACTTAAATATTTAGCTAAGCAGCTGAGTTCATTTCAGGTCACTTTAATTTCTTCTTAGGTTTAGATTCTTAAAGTATTTTAGATTTTTTCACAATTTTTCTGAAAATCAACCATATGACTGAAGTTTCTTCCAACAGAAGGAGATATAAATTATCTTACCAAATACATGTGCTTAACTTAAGCATAAGTTCAGTGCTTTGATGTATAATGACAAAATTTGCAATTGATTTTACAATTCCTAAAATTCAGTAAGCAGATCACTTTCTACATAGTATGTTTCATTTTCAGAAATATTACAAGAGACACAATTCTGAATGTTTCAGTGGAATCTCAGTACATTTCCACCAGTACTATTTTTAGATTAAGACGATAAATTTAAAATTGGCAAATATTTTTGGTGACACTGTCTGTATCAAATGAAATCTAACAGAAAGTTACTTAAAATAATTAATTTAAAAAAATATTTCAGACTAAATATATGAGTTATTGTTTTTGTAACTTTAAACAATATTTTCTAATAGAGTACAGTTTATTGATAATAGTGGATTAGCACTTACAATAATGATGATAATATATTCAAAAAAATTATGCTAGCAAGGTTGTTCTTTTATCTTTCAATAGTTAGATGATTCCTTAGAACAATTAAGTTTTATTTTGATACATGTATAATTTTGTGGATGCAGCCAAGTCTCATAATTTAAAAATCTTTTTATAGCAGTCAGAAAGTTTTTTGACTTGCATGTCAGTGACAAATTCATAATATAATTAGTTTAATATTAAACAAAAAATCCCTGAGAGGACAGTATATTAAGTGTCATTTACATGCAGAATGTGCAAATGCAATTTTATTGAAAAATTATTGCTTTTCAAGTTTATTTTTTGTTTAATGTGTTCGAGAACATTCAAAAGAGAGTAGTTATCAATTATCACTGACTATATGACTGTGTATGAAGTGTAGCCAAATAAACTATATAGTTACAAAAATTGTTGTATTCAAAATATCCACTTTGTGTAGAAGTGGGTTAATATATTGCACCAGGAAGATGCATAAATAGCTGTGAGGTTGATGCGGTCAGTCAGGTTAACCCTATTAATTAATAAGAAAAACATTGGAAATTGGAACAGTCTGGAACAAATTTTAGTTTGCTACTGAGTTAAAATCAAAAAAGGAAGTTCTATGCTTTCAGTTCTAGAAGTAAGAAAGAGACAGATATTTTAGAGGACAAGAATGAGCATCACTTCTCCAGCACAAAGTGCTGCT
>NW_010314159.1:12266-29263 GCF_000700745.2 Antrostomus carolinensis
GTTGTCAGATTATTCTTTTCTTGCTTTAAACACTCGAATTCCCCTGACTTCTAGGTCTTAATTATATTTGTCTTTCCATTTGCCCCCATACAGGCTCCTAAAACCATTTGAGATGCTGTTGTGAAGCAACTATGCAGGGATGGAGACTGTGGCCCAGGACATGCACCAAACCCATGGTCTTTTGGAGAGGTAGCTGAACATTCAGTGGGATAGAGTAAGGCATCATTAATGACACTGAATCTGCATGAGGGCAGTGAGACTGAGCCCATTCTGTCCAGGACAGCCCTGTGTTTTACCTGCAAGGGGAGGAAAACAATTGGAAACTTCATAGTAGTTAACAAAAAAAGACTGCCAGATTTTGATCTCAAACATTCAGTTGGATTTTTGTTTTGCCTCTCTTACAGCAACTGAAAGTTAGTGGCAGTCTCACAGATAAAAATACCCACATTGAGTAAACGGAAATCTATTTAGCTCACCCTCTAATAGCTATTTGAGTATGATTAGCTGGATTGTTCTAGTACCCACCAAGCACTATTCATTTGCCCATAGTAAGATATCTAGTACTGTTTTCCAGATTATGCACTCTTATCTGGACTAAAATTTCTGTTCTAGAAGGAAATCTCCCACAGGGCCTGTGTTTTAGCTGCTAGTCCCTTAAAATTTCTCACAAAACTTAGGGCATCTTAAATGGTATTAGATGTCCCCTTTTAGGGACTTAAATTGATACACAAGATTCTAGTTTGTGACACATACTTGTAGAAATAATAACAAAGATTTTGTTATCTGGTACAACAATTATATTGTAAAAATACTTTTTATTTACACAAGCACAAATCTCTTCACAGGGATCACTGCCTTTCTTATAGGCAACAGAGTGATGCCTCGAGGGTTATTTTTTAAAAAATTGTAAAACTGTTGTTGAAAGATTCAATTTCTGGAGATGCTTTGATCTGTTTATTGGATTATGTGGGGCAGTAAAATAAAGTCCAATATTTAAATTTTTCTGAGAGGAATTCCCTCACAAAAAAATTCAGAACAGTTTTTTTCCTGAGAAATTATAAACTCATGAAACATAGGTAATTAAAAAATCATTATATCTGTGCAAAGTTTGAAAATATTTTATTGGATTGTATTTATTAGCTTAACGTATACTATGTGGTAGTTCAAACACTTCAGCCTGAGTGAAAGTGCTTTGGCATTGCTGCAATATGACAAGAAAGGGCATGGCGAATTGTCATAAACTATTACAAGCAATCACAGTCTTTTCAGAAATTGATCAAATGTAATCTCAGAACTATTTATCTGCCCTTCATCCCCTTTCATATAAGAAGGCTGTTCCACGACGTTACTACTCTGACAGCTGGAAAATATCAGTTTCTTTTTCAGCTATGATTATGACTAGTTTATATCAGTTTACTTCTGACAGTGTTGTTTAGTTTAATTTTTCCTCTCTCCTTTCTTTCTCACGTCAATTTGACATTGAAAATATTTTGATGTTGCGTCCTAGAATTCTTTTTTTATATTGATGTCTCACAGTTACACAACAGTAATCAACATACCTAGGGTTTTCTGCTTCCTTTTTGAATACTGATGAAGTTTCTTCTTATTGACCTTTACATACTTGACCTTGTACTTTTTCTTACTCAGTTGAATCATTCTATAATTACCATTCTTTTTTCATAATTTATAAATGTAACTTTTAGATCTTCTGAAATAACAATATCTGCTAGTTTTGCCTCATATTCTCCAGTATCATCAATGGTTAATTAAGAAATGCATCTTTCAGGAACAGGATTTTTTTTTTTTCCTTGTCTTCCCTCCTCCTCTCAGCACAATTTGCAGCTTTCTTCCTATGTATTAGCTCCGAGATAGTGGTATACTATTCTTGCCTTTCCTCTTTTGATGTATCATATGGGATGGTAATTCTGATCTAGGCAAATTCTCATAATTTTGCTGATACAGAAATCAGTGTATCCTGTTGTCATTGAATATTAATGTTTCTGATTTGCATTATAAATTAGAGAGCAATTGTTTTCAGTTTATTTGGAAGACACAGTTAAAAAATCCTAGTTATATAACAATTGTATTTAATAAGAAAAGCATTTTTTTTTTTCCTAGTTAGAATCCCACACTTGTGATGTCTATATGCCAGAAATTTCAAATATATTTTTGAGGTATATCGTGAATCCAGAGACCCAAACTAGTCCATTGTAATAAGAAAAGAGGTTCATGAAAGGCAATATTATAAGCAAGCTGAAAATAATTTAGTAAGTGTAACAATACCTAATTAATAAAAACTAATAAAGTGTCTGGAATCCAGAATTGGTTAGAGAGTATTTTAAGTAAGTAATTCTTATATTTGTACCCCTTTTTCATTCTATTTAATGACCACCAGTCAAATGGATGAGTATAATATTAACCAAAACTAAGTATGGTAGTTTGTTAGCACAATTAGGAAAGAAATATCTGTCTACGTTTCTACAAGATTCAGGTTTTAATTGTCATGGTTTATCTGAATCATTATATTGTAGGTATTCCCAATTAAACAGATGTGAGATAATTTAGAATAATTGTTAACCTCTAACCATGGAAAGTAATAAAAAAAAACCCAACAAACTTTGTATCAAAAGATATTTGGCACTAATATCTGAAATAAGATTGTGCCTTAAACCAACATTTTTAGCACCTACATTTCCAAAATATTGTCCACATACTTTATTTTTTAAGCATATTTAAAAAAAAATATTTTGAGTGGACACCTTCAAAGACCAACACAGAAAAATAACAGCTCAGGAGTTGTAAGGACCCCCTTACTGACATCAGAAAAACAACTTATATCTTAGTAATCAGATGCCATTTTGCCATTTATGGAAATCTTCCCAAGCAAATTCTTCACTGTTCTGCTAAATTTTACAACTCATACCATGGTCTAAGCTAGTTTATGGAGAATAGAAAAGAGAAATTCCAGAGAGAACCTGGAAAAATATTTCTGGCCACATCTAAAATATGTTTTCTTTGGGAAAGTCTTTGAAATTTTTGACACTAAAAAATCGGGGGTGTTCTGCACAAGAAAATCAGAAGCACTGTAAAAATCCATTCCTCATGAAGCTGTCAGATGCAACTGTGACATATCTGGAAAACAAATCTGCAGTACTATGGGAGGTATGCAGCATTCAGCAATGCATTTTTCAGTGCCAACTTTTATATATCTGAGAAATTATGACACTATCATTCATTGTTCTTTCACAGATGATAATGGAATAATAAATTCAGTCACTGATGCTAAATACTTACACAATGGAATCTGCCAAAATCCTGAATTAGTTGATCTAACATCTGTTAAACTTGAGGAATAGGATGGACTTCTCAAAACATAAATAAGTATAGCTCTGAATATGCTTGGAATAAGTATGCTTTATAAATGCTTCCATACTCAGACAAAAATTTCTACTTAAAATTGAGCCATAGTCACACAATACTCCATAAAGTCTTATTTAAGCCGCTTAATGATAAATAAGATGCTTAAGCTTTGCTCACTGCTAT
The DNA here is from genome assembly GCF_000700745.2 of Antrostomus carolinensis. Classification (NCBI taxonomy): domain Eukaryota; kingdom Metazoa; phylum Chordata; class Aves; order Caprimulgiformes; family Caprimulgidae; genus Antrostomus; species Antrostomus carolinensis. The sequence continues at coordinate 15,810 of NW_010314159.1, forward strand.
TTTTCTCCTGCTTGAGTTATGTTCATTGTTCTTTTTTAAAACTCATTGAAAGCAGGTGATAGTGATATATTCTGTGTCAAACAACAAAGCTGCACGCATCTTAATACAGGCCAGTTTTAAATGGTTATGTCACAATGAACTAGTAATTTAATTTGGACTACAACTTCCTCTCTGGATAGTTATATTCCTCTCCTTTATACCAGTAATAAAAGTGTAGTTGTAGTAATTTAATCACACATAGACCATGTGGTCCTGCACTCACTCACCCAGTGAGTTGGGAAGGGAATCACAACAAAGGGGACACGGATTAGGATGAGGACTGGGACGGCTCACTCATCAGTTTTGGTCACAGCCAAAACAGACTCAATTTGCCAAAGAAAAATCAATTTAATTCATTGCAATTGATCTGAGTAGCACAGTGAGACATAACAACCACATCTTACAACACCTTCCCCCACCCCTCCCTTCTTCCCTGGCTCAAATCACTTTGCTCCCGATTTCTCTATTTTCCCCCTCAGTGGCACAGGGGGCAGGGAATGCAGGTTGCAGTCAGTTCATTTCTGCTTCTCTTCCCAGCATGAAAGTCCAGGAACAAACTCCACCACTGACCTGGGCAACTCATTCCAATACCCAATAACCCTTTTAGTAAAGAAATTATTCCTAATATCCAATCTACAATCAAATTTTCTGTTATCCTGAACCCCTCAAGACCCACCCTGGGCACCAAAAAAGACTATCATTGTTTAGCCCTGGCCAGTAGCTCAGTCCCACACAGCTGCTTGCTTTCTCCCCTGCAGTAGAATGGGGAAGAGAATCAAAAGGGTCGGTTGAGATAAAGACAATTTCATAGGTAAAGCAAAAGCTGTGCTTGCAAACAAAGTAAACCAAGGAATTAATTAATTGTTTCCCACCGGCAGTAGATGTTCAGCTACCTCCACGAAAGCAGGACTCCACACATAATGGTTACTTGGGAAGACAAATGTTGTCACACTGAACATCTCCCCTTCCTCCTTCTTCCCTCAGGTTTTATTGTTGAGCACATCATATGGTCTGGGATATCCCCTTGTTCAGTTGGGGTCAGCTGTCCTAGGTGTGTCCTCTTCTAACTTCTTGTGCATCCCTAGCCTCCTTCCTGGCAGGGCATTGTGAGAAACAGAAGGAGCCTTAATCCTGTGTAAGCACTGCTCAGCAATAACTAAAACATCCCTGTATTTTCAACCTGTTTTGGTCACAAATCACTATGATGAAAACAAACTCTAACTCAGCCAAAACTAGTACAGAAAAAAAAAAAAAACAAAAACAAACCCAACCTAGCCAAACCAAACCAAACCCAACCAAAACAAAACAAATCCCAACACCAAAACCAAAAAACAATTCTTATACACTATGACAGAAAATGTGTTACTTTTCATCACTGAGAAAAGAACAACTTATTTTTAAAGTTCCATTCTTAACATAATAGAGCTGTAACTTTTCTTTCTAACTACTCAATGCACTGCAAACATATGGATGATACTGATTTGATTCAGAAGACAGAGGAGAACTACATGTTTTGCCAAGCAATTTTTGTTTCTCCAGACGTGACTATACTTTGAAATTAAATGATATGAGTCTTGTACAGATGTAATATACTTCGCAAAGTTTGTGAAACTATCCTATTATGTACTTACATGCAAGATTATTTTAATTATTCAGACATATACATAGATAACATGGTTATTTCAGATTTATTGTGCTTCTAACCATCACTATTTATATATCATAACACCCTTCAACTGTCATCAGAGGGTAAACTTTGATTAGTTCACACTTCAGAAGAGATAAAAAAGAACTTAGTAAAAGAATCCATCGTTCTGAGTAGCTGGATACTCCACTGTAGTCTGATTTTTTTTGTTTGTTTGTTTGTTTTAATTTTCTGGTCCTTGTTAAAACCTATTTTATATTTTCCTTTAAATTCTACCTTTTACAAGTCCATACTTGAGGATTGTAACATTCCACAGGAATAAAATTATGGTTCAACTATAAAATGAAAAAAAAAAAACAAAAACCAAACCAAACCAAACCAAACAAACAAACAAAAAAATCAAACCAATTCCAACACCTCTTATCTAGATTTAAAAAAAAATAAAATAATAATAATAAAAAAATGTCTATATATGAGTGAAGGTAGCCTTATAATGATATTTAGAATTGTTGCTTGGTTACAGTAATAATTTATTAGTGATTATTCAAATACCAGTAACAGTGCAGTTCAATAAAACAGCAAAATTATCAAGTAAAATCAGTAACTGATAGAAGTTTAAAATTATTTGTCTGAAAGATTTTGTAAGACTATTTTTAGGAGACTGCCTTTTGAGAGTCTGGGTAGAGATACTGAAATCCAGTGGAAAGTGGAACATGAATTAGTTTTTCTCACTCGTCTGTAATCCTGAATGTACAAATCACAGAATTCAAGAGTGACAACAGGACAACTCACTGCGGTGGATGAAGAAATTACCAACACCGAGATGTGTTCAGGCATCAGCACTTTATTGAAGCTTTACGCTTCTTTACACTGCCCCAAACACGTGACATTCTTTCCCTTTTGATTTGTTACCCCTTATCACAGACATGCCTAAACAATTGACAGGATTGGATAATTCCACCTGTTCACAAGCCATTTTTTTACTTGTGACTGGTTACTAATTACAGCACAGAAACCATCCTTATCTTGTCTCATACACATTCTTGCTTGTTTTTCAACTTTGTTTTATTTTTCCACTTAAGGTCAGGAATTAACTGCTGAAGGCTGAGGCCACCTGCAGCTTCAGCTCTTAAAGCACCAACAATTCACTGCTGCTTTCCTCTCAGGAGAAAAGAACAAAATTGTAATTCTGTGTCCTGTACTGGAGCGAACAGATCTGCAAATATTCAGCAGAGACAGTTTAGTGTCTTGAAGGTATAGTTAGATTGCAGAAAAATTCAAAGAAAATCAACAGAAAGCATAAAGGGATCAAAGTAACACAGATCTGTTTATCTTGATCATTTTATCAATGAAGGAAAAACAATATTGTAGGATTGTAACCACCATTGATGTAAAGTTTGCAATAAAGTGAATATAAGTAGGATTAATGTAACACAATTATTGAAAAAAACAATGTTTCCTTGTTCTTTTTCAAGTATATAGGACTTTTTTTTTGTCAAAAGTTGAAAGTAATATTTGGTAATTTGCAGTACAATTATGACTTATATCTTCCCAGGATTTTGGTCTATGTACTGGTAGATTTGCATTGCCTGTTGCCCCGTTTGACCAGGATATGCTACAGAAAAGTAGGAAGTAATAATGTGTACAGCAAGACAGAAAGTTAAATGTTTTAGATAGAATTTGGAGGTCTGAAGAGTATTCAAAATCCTGTGCACCATATGTGTAAATTTACCTTAGTTACAAAATCAAGTACCCAGATTTTAAGAAACAGTAATAAATCAGCTGTAGAATTCAACTCAGTTCCGGGTTTTCACATTATAAAATATAGCTGTCTTACCAGAACTCTTTTAGAATTAAGCAAAATTTTCTGACTGAAACTTTTTTGAAAAGAACATTTGCATAGACTCACCAAACATGGAAAATATCAGCCCAAACAAATATTTTTTAATACTATATACACACATTTGTGATTATAATAGAATATTGCTTAAGAAACCTGTTTACTCATGTATAAATATTTCTGTGTAGGCCTCCCAATAGCTGTAACTGAGCATGCTGCAGAGAAAACTACAGAAATAAATAAAAATGTTAAATCTATTTGATTTTATTTATATACGCATTCTGAATAATATAAGAATACTGTCATCAACTACAGGAATGATATTGACAAATGTTGACTGCCTTTAACACTGAAAAAGAATAGATTCTTAACAGGAAGGTTTGGTTTTATTTTAGTCAAGTGTACTTGACTAGGCATGAGATTTTTTTTATTGTGAATATTTTATTCAATTCTAATTCAAAATTCTTTTTTCTTTCCTTTCCCTGTAGGGGAGGTAACTTGTGCGGAGCTGATCATTAGCCACTGAAAGACACTATGTTTAGTCCTATGTTGATGTAAACCTAATTGGAGGGAAGGAGAAGGGCATGGGGGAGAACATTCCTGTATGTATTATAGTGTAAAGTATACAGAGGGGAAAAAACCAAAACAAAACAAAACCCAGTTCCCTCCCCGTGGTCATTCAAGAAGTCATTCAGTGCTGTTTAACTTCTATCCTACTGAAAATATGAGCTTACCTTCTTTTTTTTATTTCTAATTTGTTTTTTTTTTTTGTTTTGTTTTGTTTTTTCCTATTACAAGAATGACAACAATTTTAATAGCTTCATTTTCTTTCTATTTAGGTAATACTCATGAGATCTTAATTATATTGACAGGGAAAATGAAAAACTGAAAAATACCCTTAAAGACAATACCTCCTAGCATAATGCATGTAACCATCACTGGCTTGTTCAATGCTTGCTGCACAGGACAACGGGATGCCAGCTGGTTGACACATCAATGCTATACAAGTTTTCTTAAAGTAAGTCCAGGTGGAATTTGAGAAATGCCATATAGGTTACAGGATAGTTGTATATATGCTGCTAAACATGTCTGCTTAGTTACGAATTACATATGTTTCTTACAGTTTGCAGGTTTGATTTTTTTAACTTGCAGATAAGCAGGTGAGTTTACTTTTAGGCTTCTTACATTGGTTAATATGTCCACAGAACAACTATGAAAGAAATGTGCTTTAAGTCCAGTAAGTTATCTAAAACCTCAGTAGTCGTCTCTGTTGTCCTTATTTTCAAGTGCTTGGAGTACAGTGTTGCCATAACAAATTAGCTGGACTGGGTACAATTTCATTCTATATCTTAATGAATGAACATTGTCATCTAGAAAGGAAAATAAACAAAACAATATATTGTTACTTTATAAAATCAGATTATAATTTTGGATGAAATGTGGGTCTTCTTTTGCCTGGCATTTGTAGGAACAACATTGTTTCTCCTCTTCTGCTCCTTCTTTAGCCCTGTTGAGGAACTAATTCTATAGCAAATCTGCCTACTGTCTTTGATAACATTTGTTGGTATTCACACTGTATGTTTTTTTTGCTTGTTAGCTACAGGGTTGTGTGATATTTTTGAGCTCTAGCCATAAGACACTCCTAAAAAATTTGTCCCACAAAACCCATAAATAACTTTTTGTTTTACAAGACAGCCTGTAGACTTTGCTGCTAGTAATACTCTTCCCAGCGTAGTTACAGTTTAATAGTTAGATTTTGTTCTTAGATTTAGACTATAAATCTAACAATTACTGAAAAATCTATGAGAATGATTATTTTTCTTCTGAGATAATGCAATAGTTGAACTGAGTAAATAAATTTCATAGTGGAAAAATGTCACAAGAGGCTCTAGTAATTTTATTCTTCACTATAGTTCAACTGATAATATGATCTTCTTTAAATTTTAAGTATTTAAGGGACTTCTACAGATATACTTAGCATGACTTGAACTGACTTTGTACCTTTCCTCAACTGATTGACTTTTAATTTCTACTGTTAACAGCTATGTTTAGGAAGTGATAATTACATGTATGCTTATGTAATAAAAAAAATGTGATATCCAGATATGTGGCACATCTAAAAATGTACTAGTGTCTGTGCAATATACACATACAAAAAAAAAAAAAATTCTGCACACTCTCTAGGAAATCTTACAGTCAGAATGGTAAGGGACTATCCTTACAACAGAAGACTTCCCTTTAGAATACTGTTTTCAGCTACACATAAAATTCTATCAGAATATTATTTTCCATGCTTGATATCTCCTTAGGTTCAATTTAGTAAAGCTCAGGGAAAAGTGGCTGAAGTAGTTCTAAGAACAAAATAAGCAAACAGTCAGGTACAAGCAAAATACTTTAAAAGAATCTAGCTCTGTCATGGCTTATGTCATGGAGGTGCACACAAAACAGACAAAGCAGTAACTCAAATGGGAGTTATTATGACCAAAAATTACTTAGCACTCTGACAAATAATACTAAATGAGGTTCAGATGTCAGGTGGGAATAAACTACTACACGAATGACTTAAGAATTCCTAACTTTTCATGAATAATCCTTTAGAATGATGACCAAAAATGTGCAATCAGTCACCTCTAAGATGAGGGTTCTCAGTCCTTAGGAAGTTACCTTGGGTAGCGTCCTAACCAAAGGGGAGGGTCCCCGACTGCAAACTTGCTGCTCCAAGGAGGATGAAACTCAACTCTCCCTCCAGTGGGGCTCCCTTCATACCTGAGTCGAGTCGGATCTGCAGTCAATTCTGATTGTCTGGGTCCATCCTCTAGCAACTGTGTCCCCAGCAATAGTCACCATAAGCGTGTGAAAAAGCAAGGTAAGGGCAGGAAAAAGCAAGGTAGCATGGAAAGTGTGTGAAAGCAAGGGCATGCAAGGGTCATGTTTCAACAGTCAGAAGCCCCAGTCTCAAGGCAGGGTAGGGTGTATCTGCAACAGCTCGGAGCAGGGGTAGAAGCTTTGCAGAGGGATCAGCTGCTTATTAATACTGGATTATTTATTTTACCAGTGAGAAAAGGTGTAATTAAGGACTGGCTTTTAAAATTTTAACTCTGAGTATGTTGCTAGCGACTCATTATCATGCAGTAATCAAGCTTTCTTAAGACTGCGAACAAGACAGTTTCCAAGCCCAAGCTGTAGGAGCTGAGATTTTCCCCCAAATTTCTGTCCCACTAGATTGCTGATACTGCACAAAGACTGCAGAGTGTTTCTTTTGTGCCCTGAGTACATTTGTTTTTCAGTGTAAGGTGAATAATTGCTTGACTTACTTATTCAAAACATAAAAGACAAATCAAGATGAGGATGATATTTTTTAGGTAACCACAAGGAGCCTTAATTGAAGAAGTTAGTGTAGAAAAATGCACTACTGGAAAACAGTAACAAAGTCAGAGGGAAAAACAACACAGATATGTGGAATGAAGAGTACAGATGGTGTTAAGTAAAGAGATCAGAAACTGTCATTTTTATTTAAAAAGAAAAGCAGGTAGAAATTATTACTAGGCTGGAAGTGAAATGAGAACATAGTCTTGTGAAGAGTATGAAAGAGAACATTTAGGAATGGAAAGAAAAAGCAGAAAATACCTGGAAACAAAAAATAAGTTTAGACAGTTTAAGGGTCATAAGAAATGGAATACATACGTCCCAGAAATGTAGGAAACAGCAAATAAGAAATGCATTCAGCTGCTAAAATAGATGCTGTAGTGACATTCTTTGCTTGAACATAGACATCCAGATAGGAAGTGATAGGTAGATGCTGATGGTGTTTGTCCTGGAATGAACACTAACACAGTAAACTGGGATGCTCAATCCATCCATATAGGCGTTTTCCTGCTAGCCAGGGAAAGCACCCAGTCACTTGCACTCTGTCCTGACCATGTTTGACACATGAAGTATGGTTACAAAAAGAAGATTCATTTATTGTCCTAATTTAGGCTAAGGTAATCAATCACATGACTGCCAACTCTGAACAGTGTTGTCCACATGATTTGGACAACTGATTATTTATTTTCCCACTGCTTATCCTCTTTTTTCCTGCCTTATTCTTCTCTTAGCCTGTTCCAGTATCCTTCCAAAGAAACAATAAACCCTAGTAACATTTTCTGCTTTGGTTTCAATTTTCTTACATCTGTACACAAATTGTTATTTTTTATACCATTACCTAGCAAATTTGGCTTTGTTTGATATTATTGACACGGTACTTAATGTGGTGGTTTCTCACATAAGCCCCCTTAACTTCCTGTGAAATCCAGTCCATTCATCATGATGCTATCTTGGAATTACAGAATGATTGAGGTTGGAAGGGACCTCTGGAGATTGTCTGATCCAACCTCCTTGTTCAAACAGCATCACCTAGAACTGGTTGTCCCAGGCCATGGCCAGATGGCTTTTGAATATCTCCAAGGATGCAGACTCCACAACTTCTCTGGACAATTTGTTCGAGTGCTCAGTCACCTTCACAGTGAAAAGTGTTTCCTGGTGTTCAAAGGGACTCTCCTGTGTTTCAGTTTGGGCCCATTGCCTCTCATCCTGTCATTGGACACAAATGAAGAGCCTGGCTTTATCTTCTTTACATCTTCCCTTAGGTATTTATATACATAGGTGAAATTCCACATGAACCTTCCCTTCTCCAGGCTAAATAATCCACAGTCTCTCAGACTTTCTTCACAGGAGACATGCTGCAGTCCCTTAATCATTTTAGTGGCTCTTCATTGGAATCTCTCCTGTAGCTCCATATCTCTCTTGTACTGGAGAGTCCAGGACTGTAATTTTTGATAGCTGTTACATGGTCATCTGTCACATCCAGCATTTTCTCAGATCATGTCCAATGGTTTTACATGTTAGCTTAAAATCTGACCCGGAGTCCTGCAGCCCTAACACATCCAGTGACATTTCAGTACTACAAAATATCCAAAACATCTATATGAGCCTGACAGATAGAAGAGAGGTTTGTCTGTGCTCTTCTAGATGAGCAGGTCTCAAAAGATTGAGTTTTCCTCTGTCAGCTGACCTACTGTCTAGACTCCATGAGCAATTTAACCTAGTGATTTGATTCACTTGCTTAACCAGAAGCATACAGTGTCCTGTGAGATTCCCTAGTATATGCACAGCATCTGCATTATCTGGCAGGTATGACAAAGTAAGGTGCAACAGAGTATCTAAGCCATTCTTGAATGGCACCTGTAAGCCAGAAAAAGACACCTTAAAATGTACAGAATGCTTGTGTCCAGGTAACTAAATCAAGACAGTTTAATGGCAGCTTCATATTACTCACATTTGTAGTAGAAATTACACTTTCACTAAGTGTCATAAAATTGCCTCATTTACACTTAATTCCATGTCCTGATCTTTACCCAAATTCTGCCTGAAGAATAGGATTCAGACTCATAAATAGAGGTATGTATTGAAATTTTGGATGCAGTATATCCTGTCTAGTCTCTACCTGCTGCTCCAGAATTATTCTGATTTATTTTAGATCCTGTATTACACTTGTACAAATGTCTGCAAGATCATAAGTGTTAATGTAATAGAATCAGAATCTTTACTTGAAAGTTCCCTTGAGAGCTTGAAGCACATCAATTTCACACTAATAATACAGTGCTTCACATCAGTGTCATGTCTTTTTTTTCTCTTCTTTAAAAATAACTGACATTACAGCTAATACTGTACTAATTGTTCACCAGTCTTAAAATTTGCCTTTACAAGATATACATAAATATTTTGCTGAATGACTAATTGTTCTCAAATTCTTTTTTTTTTTTTTTTTTCCTTATACTGTTCCCTATTATTTTATTTCCTTTACTTAACCACAATGACTTTTTTCAGTCATAGGTTACACAGCCAATATTGGAATTAATAGCCATTAAAGAAAAGACTCCAGTGTACATTGAATTTTCTAAAGCAATACGTTTTCTCACTTAATATATGTAGCTGTGAGAGCTTCCTTTTGTACATTCATAAAGAAAGGAATAGATTACTCTGTTGTAACTTATATGCAGCAGACACCATTCTTGAGAGCTTAGGCACATAAACCACATCAACCAGTATCCTGAACATCAGCAACTAGTGCTTTTTGAGAAAATTCCCTTGAATATATCATCTAACCCCCAGCAACTGGCATAGGAGACAAGACTGCAGCAGGCCCCCCATGCCATGTCTTTTAATCCAAGCAGACCTCATAGTTAATATCTCAAATGATATGAGACATTTATAATTAAGCAATCAAATTCCACCCATAAATCTGGGCAGTAACACAAATTTGGTAACTTTGTGCATGTTTTTACACAATAGCAAAAACATTAGAGCTCTCTTAGACTTACTTGAATTAATGATACAGGTTTGCTTTAAATTTGCATTAGATTGAAGTTTGATGAGTGCTTAAGTCTCTGATTTACCTGTACATTTGGTAGTTTTGAAACAGAAGCTGAGTGTTAATATGTTACTGACACCTAATATATCTTAATTTTCAAGGGCTTTATTAGATTGTGCTTACTGACTATTCAATTTAGAGATTTTAACCAGCTAATGCACAGCTTGAAGAGCAAGTTTACGTATTTCTACAATCTATCATGTAGAGATACTTGGAATTCCTGCGACAAACAGAGAAATTTACACTGTGACATATGTATAGCTAATCTGGTCATTTATAACATGTTTATAGTTAAAAGGAGAGAAGTAGACACTTAATAAATAATTTCATTCAGATGTTATAACCTGAAACAGATATGAAATCTGCCTTAAAGGAATTAGTTTCCACTGACAAGCTCAGGTTACTGCTACTCGCCATTGACTAACCAGGATACCCAGGCTTTGATTCCTTCCTATGCACAGACATCTCTGTCTTTTAAGGTAGCCTGTTATTCAAACTGTATTATGTTGGTAGATGCAATCTTACATCTGCATTACTTTGGATCAGCAGCTGGAGAAGAATTCTGTGAAACTTTAAAACAGTTAAAACAGAGGCTCCTATTTTGAGGTAACCAAATTGTTCCCCTTTAATGAGAGTCAATTTTTGATTTAGACAAGTTCAAGTGTCTGCAATGTAGATACTTATGTGTCAGCTACATATGTAGGTCCTCATTATCAAATGGAGGCTCTATTTGATTGGTTATACTTAGACATCGAGTGCCATGTGAAATATCCTACAATATGCAAGTTGATCTTCAGATGCCACTTAGAAGTGGCTATGACTCACGTCATATATGATATCCCCTGAGAATGTCCTCATGTTCTGCAGCATCTCAAATGGTACCAGCTTTCCACGAGGCCATGCTGCTTGAGAGCACTTTGCTGTCCACCTGCTCTGGGGTGGCTTTACCTGATGGAGAACCCCTGAGTTGCCTGACGAAAATCCTCCCACATTTTCCCCATCTGCCTCGCCTGAGCCTAGGAGTTTCACCCACCTCAGTAACTGCTTTGTGATGTGATGAAACATTAAATCCTTTCAGTCAGTGAAAGAGCACATGTATTTGAGATGTTTCCTCATCTGATACAGAGAGGATGAAGACAACTTCAGTTAGGTCCTAAAGCCAATCTACATGTTTGTAATACTCACTTGAGGATACCACAGAGTAGGGTATGGCACATGATGAGAAGACAAAAAATAAGCACAGGAAATCAAATACCCTCTGTCTGTATAATAACAATGTGTCTCTGATGCAAAGAAAGATAATTAAAGTATATGTAAAAGAATGTAAAAACTTCAGTTAACACAATCCGTTTTAAAGTTATCAAGTTATTTAAAAATGGATTTTGATGTAATTTTTCAAATTAAGTAGATTCGTATAGGTCTTTCTACAAAATGAAGTAATTCTTAAATAATACTTTCAGGTTTTTGGGGTTTTTTTGTTTTGGTTGTTGTTTTTTTATTATTATTAAAGATATGGACCATATTAAGTTGGTATGATGATCTCAAGAGAAAAATAAACTGCAAGTTAGGCATAAATTATTTTAGGAAAATGTTAGGAAATGTATTTTCTGACACTGTATACAAATAATCAAGAAAGCTCAGATATGTGATCAGGAAGGCCAACAGAATATAACACATTAAATTATTTCTTCAGAGATGGCAATTTTTAAATCATAAATTTTTGAAATTAAAAAAAAACCCAGAACATAAATTTTTTATATTTTAAGCATTTAATTCTTTTAAAACCCATTTTAAGAGCTAAAAATACACCAACAAAAAGACGGAACTTAACTTTCAGTGATTTAAGAAACAAATTTAAGAAAAGATTTTACAGTATCTACTCCAGCTAAATAAAGACCAAAGAAACAGATTATAAAGCTATTTCAACTTACTCATAGGTTGTAAACAAGACATGAGTAGTGTTGTTAAAGCTGATATATGGAAGTATAATTGAGTGCAACCAGACAAACTGAAAAAGTAAAATTAAGACTGAGGAAACATTTGCTAACACTCAGATTTATTAGACTGTGTAACAGCTTCCCAAGAGAAACTACAGAAAAAATAATTGGTTTGGTTTAAAACCAAGCTTTGTCCAAAAGTGGACAAAGCAATGCAGGTAACCTGCATTAAGGTAGTAACAGTGTAACGCAATATACTGGAATGTAAAAAAAAAAAATGTGAATAAAAAAATTTAAGAGGAACTAAGGTAGTTAAATGTGCCCTTCACACTGACAGCCAGGGAAGCGTTGGTTCAGACGCTCATTACTTTCTTATTTCACTTCATCACTTTGTTATGGCAAATTCCTCATATGAAAGCCAATCATGAGGCAATTGTGAAGCAAATGTTTAATTACAAACACCTGTTTACCTCTTAAAGGTAAAACTTATTTAACATAACTCATATGTAAACTGTAATATCAGATTTCAATGTTTCTGAAATGCAATTAGAATTTTAAATTCTGAATGAAACAGGTGAAGCAACTGATGGAAATGTTAATCTTTCTGCTAACAAAACAAAACAGAATTCTAGCTTTGAGGAAAAAAAAAAATCAGATAAAATATATTATTTAATTATTTAAAAATACTCTATACAAAACCACAAATTTAGGATTATTTGTTTTTGTATTCCCCTGATAGTAATTGTAACAGACCTTTGTTTAGTACCAAAGGGAAGCTAAATAAAATCTCTCTGTTAATGACAGAAAGAAAATGAATTTTCCCTTTTTTTATTCAGTCTAATGTAAACTTTCCTAAATATAGGAGCAAGTAATGGTAACACTTCTCAACGACAGAATTTTTGTTTGCATATCTATGTTTATTTTCACAATAAGTCAGTTATTAAAGTGGTTATCTTCCATATGATAAATAAATCTATGACAGTCTTCAATACCAACAATTTTTCCATTTCCAAAGTTGCTGATGCATATTCATATTAACAACAAATATTTCTATTTAATAACAAAATATTCTAATTTAAATTTAATGAGTTACAGATGGGAAAGGAATGGGAGAACTAAAAGACTATTATTTTGAAAAGTTCTTCAAAAATAAAAATAATTCTATATAGAAACCACTTGAACATGAGCTTTTCTGTGCAAGCTATAATTACATTCTCTTTAAGTTCTGCTTGTAAAGGAGTAAGAATTGTACTCTTTTGCAATTACAAAAAAAAGAAAAAAGTATAAACACAACTGAAAAACAATGGACAATGGAAATGTAAAAATGGGAACTGAAATTATATCTGCTTTACTGAGAAAACCATGGAGCTTCTTGAATTCCCCATATATGTTGATGGACTGAAGAAATTCATGGGCAGGAGACATTAAACAAGAAACAAAGCTTTAGGGTTTATACATTCTGGTAATAATTCTGCACAGATAATTTCTTACATTTTTTCTCATTTTAGACAAAAGATTGAAGCCTACAGAGATATTCAGATGTGTGATAATTTAACTTAGTTGGCAGCCAAACAAGACACA
>NW_010314160.1:0-27326 GCF_000700745.2 Antrostomus carolinensis
CCTGCGCGGCCTGTGCTGGCAGGAGGAGGAATAATTTGTCAAACAGTAAGAACATTCTGACTTCAGCCATTTAAAAACTTCTACAGACGAACAACACAGGGAAGGATAAGAATGCATGTTTGGGGCAATTTATTCCCACATGGGAAGTGAGGACCAGAGTGCACAGGGTCCGGCACAGGCAAGGGCCCCGTCGCCAGGCGGGAGCTCCTGTGCAGGCGGAAGGGAGCCAGCCCCGCGCTGGCCTGGTGAGGCTCAAGCCGAAATATCTTCTTAGTTGCCGATATATATTAATGTTACCTTAATGCTTGTGGATTGAACGTAGAGCCCTAACAAATGATCACTGCCATAGAGGTATTGAACTACTAAATGCAACCTGTTCACAGATATTTTTATGACTGCAATTAACTTATTCTGGAGAGGCCATCTTATTACAACTCTCTACTTGTTGTCTAATTGTAGTTATATTATTTGTGTAGCCGGAAAAGAAATGTGCTTACTCGTTTAACTTTCGGAGGATGAGTCAGAGGACTTGTTTAACCCATACAATATAACATTTTTTGTCCTGTTTGTGGTTTCCTGGCTTTACCTTACTAATCACGGTGTAAACATTTGACATATTTCCAGGTAAACTTATCTGGTAAGTTTTACATTGCGTAAAAGGGTATTTTACATTATTGACCAAAATACTTATTTAACCCTCAATTCATAAGAATAAGGCAGAGTCTTTCATAGAAAGACACAGGGTTTGTGTGACTTCCTCTAGCACAAGTGTTGACTTATGATTAGCTTTAGTAGCAAACTCATGACAAAAAGATGAAACTACTGCAGTCCTGTAAAAGCCCATGAAAAAAGTCCATGAAATCTAGCTGAAGAACAGGGACTTCATTCTGTGGATGGCTGCAGCAGCTCCTGCCCTCAGCTCTCTGCCTGCTGCAGGGAGGAGAGTTCAGCTGCCAGCACCTGAGCCCCTATCAAGATTTATAGCGTATCATATCAAGGGAAACAAAAATTGTTGTTTTATGCTGTGGAGTCTCAGCAGTTGTTTCACTATCAGCTGAATCATTCCTGCAATAGGAAAGGAAATCTCAAAGAATAGGGTAGATAGCTGGATATAAACTGTCCCTTCCTCTAGTAAGGGAAATATAAAAATTGTAGATAATTAAGAACATATCTGCAATACACAAGAATGGTAATAGAGAAACATGGGAGGTAGAAAAAGGAAGAGACATTGAGAAGGTTGGGAAAGGTATGGGCTTGCAGGATGCCATGACTTCTTGTTTTCAACTATGTGCATGTTTAGAGAGGAACAGGAAATGGGTGACAAGTTTTGGGCTGTTGAATTTGGCAAGCAGTTTCTTTGAGGATGAATTGGTTAGTTTTGTAATGCCTATACTTATAGCCAGGATTTGCTACATGAAACTAAAATGTATATTGTAAAAGGAGGGCTGTAGGGATTAGTGTGCTCTTGCAAAGCAATTCCTTTTTTCTCTTGACAGGAACATTTTTCTTTCTTTTTAGTAGTGAAAAGGAAATTTAAGGAATTGGTGTGGTATTTGGGAATTGCAACAAATACTATTGAAGGTTGGATTAATATTGGCTTATGTAAAAGATAAGCAGGAAAAGGCACATAAAATTCTGCTTGCCCATCTTGTATGGCTTGGACAACTCACACTGTATATGAGACAGTTCCTCTGTGTACAATACATTGAGCTGAGCTGAAACTGCAATAAATCTGAAAAATCTGCAGTACAAACTGAATGTACTGAACCACAAAATTTATGAAAAACGGTCTTATCTCATGTTCTGTTGTAGGTTCAGACTGTTTCCTAGCCTGATGCCAGAGTTTAGTCGGCAGTGTTTTTAAGGACTAACAGGATTTGGAAAAAAAATATTTGCATAGGCGTCAGATGCGCTTTTTGTTCTATCCTCTTTCTTAAACTGATGTTAAGAATGTACCACTATTACTGAACATTAATACACCATTTTTGGACAAAACTTTACTACTCTTCAGAGAGACATATTGTAGCAGTCACATTTAATGAGAAAATCACAGTAGCTCTTTAAAATCACTTCATTACCAGTCAGTACTAACTTACCATTGTGCTCCATGGTTAATTAACTGCTAAACACCAATCTTTCAGCAATGGCTTCTCCTGGTGCAATTATTTCCTATGCTACCTTGTGAGGTTAGTTATCTGTTACTAGCTTAGGGAGGTTTATGTTTTTCACTTTACTTCCCAGACCTAAGCTTCCAGCTTTGTGTATAAGCATGCAAATAAATAGTTGGAATTTAAGAAAGGGCAGAGTGACCAAATATCTAATTAAAACCTTGTGCAGTTGTGATTCAGGCTTCCAAACCAAAGTTCATGGGAGATAATCAAAGGCAGTTCATACAACTATGTACATAAACACAGACAAGAATCTAACTTTTGGCACCTGTTTTTTGGAGAAATTTGGCACACATTTCCTGAAGTGCAGAGTATAAGCCATTGGTACTTGACAGCTTTTCCAGAGCCTAACTGTGATAGCTGTCCTGTGATGCACCTTGTATTAAGAAAACAAGGACGGGCTCAAATCATCACATTTTAATCTCCTCCTCTGTATTTCCTCAGACCTCAGAAGGAATTTGGGCTCTCCACTGGTCCAGCTTTAATGGAAATATGTGCTGAATTAATTGGCAGACTCTGTAATACTTTTCTACTTTTGCAGATAGTGATTACAAATCAGTGCAATAGCGACCTAGAGTTGACAGCTGCTCAGCTGTTTAAAAGGAAGAGCAGATAGCTATCCTCCTGAGAATATAGGCTGCAAGCAGAAAGTTCTCTTTTTGTCAATGGACCTTAATGGAATGGCTGTTTCAGATTTCTCTTGTTCTCTAAACACGGTGCAAATTCGAGTTTCACACCATGTTTTCTTTGCATGCCAAGAATATGTACTTGCAGATAAAATGCAATGCTTCAAACTAGACAAAATGATATTTTAAAGACCACTGTAGAGAGAAATACCAAGAAAAATATGCCATACTTTTGGAGGGAGATCTTCATATCTAAAATTGGCCATATAGGTAATTTGAGTAAGGGTAGCCCACCTTGGACAAGTGGCAGTTCCTGCCCCACTGCAGATAGGGTCTAACAGGTCATTTAACAGCTGCTGCTTATTACAATCTTGTATCCCTGTGGGTTTGGGGTTGTCCTAAATGGTAAACAGGTGATGTGGTAACTGTTAATTGAGCAATTAACTGCTATTATATAGAGGTGCTAAAATTTCAGGAGGTTTTGAATGAAGGAAGGGCATATGTTTGAGAAGGAATGGAGGGAGGTGTTTTGTAAAATTTCATGTGTTGTGGTTATTTTAAGGTACTCCTGTAAAATATATATCTGAGTGATTTAAGAAGTGAAAGCTATGCTGAATTACCCTTCTAATTCTCTAACAGGATACTTGCACGAAATCATCTGAGCAGCTGAGGTTAGAACATTCTGATAGCAAGCTCCTCCAGTACAGATGGCTGGATATACAACCTTCAGGTGAGTTCAGTGGGATTCTAGTACAATAGTTTTAAGTAAATATGTTTAATCAATTGAATAATGATTCATATTTTATCAGAAGTTCCCTGCAATGTGGGCTTGAACCCCTTCAGGGAGAGGAAAGATCAGAACCTGTGTTTCTTACATCCTGGGTGAATGTCATCTCTGTTACTACTGGTGGCAGCTATATTTTAAAACAAAGATTGTGAACTCTTTTTAGCCCATTAAAGTGACATTGTTCAGAGCAGTAAAGTCTGAATGAATGCTGTGATGATGTTCTAGGTATTATAGTGCCTAGAAGCAAAGTTTCTCAGAAGCCTGTGCTGCTGTTTGGAGGCAGAAATCACCTTGGTCTGCCTATGTGCAGACCCTGTTGGGACCCCCCCTATTGGGAAGGGACATTACTCTAATTGCCTTGAGCTCAGTGGTCTGATAGACCTGTCCATGAGGCCAGGAGTCTTACTGCAGGATTTCTGCTTTACAGCTTGTGAGCATCTTGTAGCATAGGCAAGAATTTGTGTTTTGTTTGGTAATGAGCCAGTCAAGTTTGATTCTGCTTGCAAAGTACTCTATGGACAATCTGTAGGCTTAATACAAGGCTAAGGTATGTCTGTCCAGAGTATGCAAAAGACATTGTGTTTCTTATAAATTCTGTTTCCTCTTTGTATTTTCTATTACCTTTTGATAAAGATTTGATTGTAATACTTCCCATAACTGCTGAGAAATAACCTTGGGGAGCTGGGGTATAGATTTCAACTGCTACCAGGAGCACAGAGGATACTCACTGCTCAATAACTCATTAGAGCTAGTAAGCTCAGCAGGGCTCATGGAGGTGATGCCTAGGGTCTGACTAACTGCATTTCCCAGCACTACACAGAGATGTGTTTATGTAATCTTCTGTTCTCCTCTGTTTTAAACTTATTTTTGTGTTTTTTCTGGGAAAAGAGTTTTTAGCCAAGTTCTACATTTGTTTCCTTCTGCTATCTGTGTGCCCTGATATTCAACAGAGAGCAATGCTACTAGAGCTGAGCCCACACCTGCTCTGGCAGCTCCCATAAGGTTTTCCTTTGCTCTTTGGCACTTAGTGAGCTGCACTGGCTGCTTATCTATGAAATGCCTTGTGTCACTGTAGCTGTTTCCTTGGACAGGTATGTGACACTGTAAGAAATAATAATAGTAGAAAAAAATAGACAAAAAATTGGTGCTTCACTTTGTGTTTAATTTGCTCTTGAAATCCAATGCAGAGCCTGAAAGTGTCTCATTTAAGAGCTGTAGCGTTTTGATTACATCATAGTCTATATCAAGTGATGCTCAACATGTAGAATACAACATGTGCTTTAGAATGAATTATGGATAGTTTTGCTACTGACAACATTAAATGCGTCAAAAGGAAATGGGAATGTTGTTTTGTTGTGCGATCTGTTATTTCTGCCACTACTTTGCGTAATATCACAGGA
This sequence comes from Antrostomus carolinensis, assembly GCF_000700745.2. NCBI lineage: Eukaryota > Metazoa > Chordata > Aves > Caprimulgiformes > Caprimulgidae > Antrostomus > Antrostomus carolinensis. The sequence goes on from NW_010314160.1 coordinate 4,982, forward strand.
TCACAGAATGATAGGGATTGGAAGGGACCTTGAAAGATCATCTAATATAGCTATGCAAACGTCCTTTGGGAAGAATGCCATTAATATACCTGTTCCTTATATTTGCAGTTCTTCTTTCTGAACTTGATTATCTTCAAATTTGGGCATTACAACAAGTAAGTTGTTTTTTCCACTGAAATAAGTAATATTTATATGAAAATTGCACTACCTGCAAATTTGTATAAGTGCTGTAATGTGTTCTTTACAAACTGGTAGAACTTTTTGTCTTTCCTCCTTCTTGTTTGATGTTTGCATTTTGTAGCCATAAAAAGGGAGAGGGGAGAAATAGAGAGAGCAGGTTACATCACAGGTTTTCTTGCATAACATTAGGCTGTGGATAATTTTAAAAATCCTTTTACAAACCAAAGGGTTAAAAAAGGATCACTGGGATATAACATTTAAAGTATGAGGGCTTTTAGTAATGAAAAATCACCAATGAAAATGCTGAGATTGTTGCTGTATGTTTCTTATTGAAGAAAATGAATGTCAGAACATGTCTCCTTGCTTCCATCTGAAATATTTTCTCGAAAACAGTTGCAGAAAGTGGGTGTAGAATAAATGTTTTTGATATTTGCAGATTTTTACAAAAAAATGTCATGTATTCATTTTATGTCACGTAAATCTAACCGGGCTTAATGAATTACCCCTTCTTGCTAACCTTCCTTGAAGTAATTTGGCGTTTGCTTTATTAGTTAAGGTTTTGCATAATTACAGTTTTTGATATATTACTACTATTTCACATGAGATAGTATCTGAAAAGAAAAACATGGCAAAAAAAGTAAGTGTCACAGAGAATTAATGTTCAGTTATAAATCTGCAAGCAAATTTGAACAGTCTGTTCTAAAATATTTAGTATTGTTGGCATAGAAAGACAGAAAAGCTATGTTGGTAAGCTGCAGAAAGTTATGTTTGTATGTATGGTGTGTGGGGTTTTTTTGGTGTGTTTTAACTTTGTCCAAATCTCTGTGGTCTGAAGTCAGTACAGCTTTGCTGATCAGGACCAGGCTAATGTGAAGCTAACTGTTGGCTTTAATGTTGTGTTGGAGATCAGGCTTGATATTCCCATCCTGTCTTGTAAGTGTAAATTTGTGCAAAGCTTATTTCAAGAACTGCCTTTAATTTCTTTGTTTAAGTATATTTTATTTTTATGTTGTGATCTACAAGGAGTCTGGAAGGCTTTAGATCACTAGTGACTGTTGGTAGCATGTCCTGGGTCAAAGTGGATAAAAACTATCCATCTCTAAGTTTTGTCTTTCTGAATTGCTCTTTTTTTGAGATGGGATTGCTCACCTTTTCAAACAAATCTTCCCTTTTGGAAATATCTTCAAAAATATTTTTTCAGACTTTTTCTTTCCAGAAGCTAGAAAGAAAACATGCAGTTTAAAATGTAACCAAATATAAATTGATTCAAAAAACCCTTGTCTTATTTCAGTTTTACTATGGCTTTGGTGTACTAATAGGACACACTTTGTAGTTTGGCCATAGTAGAAAAGGACCTACCTTTCCCACTGCTTATTCCCCTGAGGGTGTTCCTTGGTAGGGGAAGGTAAGGTGGGCTGTCTGTCAGCAGGGTGCTGCTCAGTCCCATGAGTTGAGTGGAGGCAGCTCTGCTGGTGGGGCCTGTTGCACTGGAGGAATTAGACAAAAGTTTCCACAGCAGAGTTTTTCCTGAGGTAGCAAAGTTGGTGGAGGGCAGGGTGTAATTTTACATGGTTACTTCTGTATTACTTTACATTCTATTGCAGAAGCTTCCATTTGTTTTCTTGCTGTCACCTGCTGGTTCCTTTTCTTGGTGAAAGACTATCTGCTTGAGTAAGGCTTTTGTATCTTATTGGGTAGCAAGTGCCTCTTTCTCCTGTAGTCCAGGCTTCAGGGAAGGCAAGAAAAAAACCCAAGCCTGATAGAAAACCTATGTGATTGCATGGATAGTCTTCTGAAGACACTGCTGAATAAATGTTTGTGATAGAGGTAGTTCTCTAAATGTGTTTTGCTCTTTCCAAGTATACCAGGAGGAAGTATGCCTCATTGACTGGGGACATTCATGGTTCTATTGAAAGATGGAAGAATGACTCAACAGAATGCTTTATTTAAACAAAAAAGAAAAAAAAAAATCACTCTGGCTCCTGGGTACCAGCAGCAATACTGTTTGCTTTGATCTTTTATTTGCACAGTAGGTAGTCATTTTAATCTCTCTGATGCCAATTATAGTGGCAAGTACATGTTGGCCATTTGACTTCTGTTGTTGGGTTTCCTATTCCAAGTATTGTAGTCCATGTAGGATTGCTTGGAAATGCTGTTTGTTCTTGATGCAAATTCAGTGCTGTCAGTTGCTTTTCAGTAGGGTTTGGCCCATATCTGATGGAAGACAGCAACCAGTACAGTGGTGTGCTGTGCATGATGAGGAAATAACTAGAGCAATCTTTACATCTCATCTAAGGGTCTGGCAGAGGATTCTTGTACTTCAGCATGCGTGTCTGTTTCTTTAAACTTGCACACTTAAGCATGAGGATGGAGTTTTTTCAATTACACCTCTAATCTGATCTGTGCTGTTGGATCACTTTCTAAATGAGGGTGATTATGTAGTGATGGTGCTCTTTTTCCTTCACTTATGGCATTCTCTTTATTTTCATGGGAAGACTTAATGACATAAGGGAGTTGAAGTTTAACATACAGCCATTCAGCAGATCCATATGATAACTAATGGAACATTTTACTTACAGCAAGTATCACTTGGAGATATGTGTCAGTTAGAGATGTAGCTGATGAACTTAAGCTTTCTTGTCTTTCCTTCCCTTGTTGGTCTTTAACTCTAATAATAAGCTTATAAAAACAAGCATAGTAAGTTTGTTTTCCTGTCTTATTCCAATTTTTTTTGCATAAACACATCCACAAACTAAAGGGAAAATTCATATGGATGTCATAGTTGCATACTTGCATTCTTCTCGGAAAGAAAAGGTTTTGCTCAGCTGAACACTTTCGTTTCCCTGGCTACAAGCACTTTGTGTATTAATGTTTTCTCCTTATCAGAACTTGTCAGTAACTTTCTATGGAAGAAGAAAATGATTATTCCACTTGTCTTTCCAGTTTTGATAAAAATCAATAGTTCCTGCTAACAAAGATTTCTCAGCTCTGTGATGAAGTTCTTTTCCAAAGTTGAGAGAAAAACACCTTTTAAAACACATTGCCTGGACACTCAGGTGTGGTATGGGAGACCTGGCTCAAAAACCCAGCGTCCTCCATTTGCTTTCAGAGGTCTGTCTAAAGCAGCAGACTGCTGGCTGACCATGGCTGGATGTACAACTCTCTTCTGCTCACCATTGTGTAACTGAATTTAACAGGAACGTTTTCTTCCATACAGCAGCTGAGGGTGCTCATCAAATCATTGTTTCAACCAGGTTTTGGCAGGATGTGGAAACTCACTGTGGCATAACCTAAAGCTGTCTCTTTGTATGGATTTAGAACGTCTGCTTCTGGCTTTGAATGAGGCACAGCGAGGGCTGGTAACCTCGTTGTAGTATGGCTCCTGAAAACACAAATGGGTACTCAAAACTGGTGGGTGTCATTCCCAGCCTGCACTCAGCCTCAATAAACAGTGGTTAAGTCTTCACAAACATTTTCTTAATTAAACTTTAGCTATTTGTTATTGTACCTTGAGACCACCTGGAGAATTTGTGCTCTACAGGAGAAATCTTTCTGACACTGACATTGTGATCACAGAGTTCGCTTCTGTCGACAAGTATGGATGAAATGGGGGATGTTTCCATCAGCCTGGGGGTGAGCCCTGGAAACCGTACAGCTAAAACTAAGCACAGTAAGAGCTTCAGACACTGCCAGTGTCCTGGGCAGTGTGTATTTTATATGATTTTGGTAAATCTGATTTTGGAGACTACAGGTGAGCTCTGCTCTGTAAATGCTAGCTTATTTGCCTGTTGCTAATGCTACTGGGTCTGTGTCGGGTTAGGTCTGAGTCTCGTGTTGTTTCGTGATAGACCATAGCTTTGGAGCTAGTGTGTTATAAAAAATTAACTGAAACATGTGCTTTGTAATAGTCATATTTTCTTTCTTAGATCACTGAGCCAGCACTATTGAATTTTAATTTATTGTGAGGATATATTACCATCTAGTGCTTTGTTAATTTGCCAAGTGTTAAGTGGTTGAGTTTTTCAGCAGCATTAGCACATGGAACTCTCTGGCTCTTTTGTTTTTTTCCTTTTAACTTATTATTCCATGTCACTAGCACAGTGAGTCACCCAATACGCTAAAGCTATTTGGTAATATTCCTGGAACACTGTATAAAACAGTTTATTCTGATGTTACTTTGTAACTCTGATATATTCTTATTCAGCAGATCTAATCCTTTTACCCATTAAAACTTATTCCAGTTGACACCAGAGGCAGCACACTTATTGCTGCTTTTTCTTTCCGATAAATTTTTAGTCAAATGTGTCATTCCCCAAACCTGTGGTATCAGAACATCTCTCAGGAGATGCTAGCAAGCACCCCTGGACAGCTTTCTGTGGAGAAATTGCTCTCCTCAGATATCTCCATGAGGAAAGGGAGCTTTGGCAGTGCAGCAAAGTTTAATCTTCTTCCCCTAAAACGTCAGTGTTTGTGCACGCCTATAGAGGAGAGGAGGATAGAAATGGAAGATGAGGAGATTTACATGATTGTGGATGCATAGTGCATTAGAAGAAAAACTATAAATTTTAAACTTAAAAAAAAAAAATCTCCACTATATTTACTGATGCAAACCTCAGCAATGGGTGGGGAGATTCATATGAGTGCTCTTAATTTTGCAAAGCTGATATTGGTTAGTTTTGTATTCTGTCCCTGCTTCCTGTGAACATGAGAGCAATTGATTATGCAAAAAGATGTGGAGTGGGAATTTCTTGGCTGCGAACTGTTTGGTGGCAACAAGTGTTGCCAAAACAAAACATTGTGTTTTATATATCTTTTAAAGAGTTGTTTAAATGCCTCTCTTTAAATCATAACTAGAAATTTGTGGTGGTGGAAGGTATTGTTTTGCAATTGGCTAGATCTAAACTTGTGTGCTTTACAGAAGATATGTAACCTTTGGAAAGGGAAGGTTCACTCCTGAAAACCCCTCCAAGACTCCTACTGGTAAAGAAATGTGCTTCCTGGCTCCTTGGCAAGCCTCAGGACTGCATCTGTCCTTTTAGAGTATGTTTTGCTAATGCTAGGGAGACCATGTACTGTTGTAGGTGTTGTCTCTTCTAACTTGAATAAGAGAAGTGACCTTTTGAATTGGGTTTTCCTTCCTTTTTTTTGTTTGTTTGTTTGTTAGTTTCCTACTGAACCTAAGCTGTAATTGTAGAGACCTGCTGGTTCTGTGGTCTGTAGAACTGGACCTTCACTGCATCTCATTAATGCAACAAATTATAAAGCTCTAATATCTATTGATATTGAACTGAGACCTCAGTGGGTAGTTAATATTTTGAAATACATAGGCATCATACACATGTATAGAAGTTTTGAACAGTAAACAAACTTGTAAAAGTTGCTGAATTTCTGTCCACAGTATATAATCAGCCAACAGCAAAATTTGAAGGCTCATTTGCAGGCCATTTAAATTCCAATTTGTATTTGTGTAAAATTCCTTCAGTATGCTAATTAGGCACAACACTACTCAGACTCTTATTTAGCTTATTTTAGTTCATATTTGAACATAAGGTTTTTATCATCTTTCCACTTATATCTGAATGCTAATTCATTTATTTATGAGTAGTAGCTGGCAAGTTTCCAGTATTTAGAAGTCTCTGAAGAAAGCTTATGCAGAGCTGCATTGTTTACAGTAGCAGGAAGGCAGAAATAAGCTGCACCTCTGATAGCAGCTTTTTAAGGAATTACTAAAAGAGAACACAAGTGACATACCTCAATGAATATTTATTAATATTCTAGAACAACATGAGCTGTTTGGAAGCTCCTACTGTGCATTCTGCAATGTGCACGTACCCATTACAGTTTCAGTAATGTCAGCTATTCGCTACGTCACCTTCCTCTCATTAAACAAACAAACTGTAATCTTCACAAAGTAGAGGTAAATATACATTTCACTGTAAACAGGTTGGTTAAACTGCTTTATATGGTCTAAACTTTGACAAGACCAAGGACAAGTGTAGCTTTTGGCAGTTTTCCGACCTAATTTGGAATAAGGCAAAAAATGCAGCTTTTAAGGAATGATTTACTTTTTTTGGAGTCCCTTATCAATAATGGAAAAGAATTCCTATAAGAAATTTCTTGAGGTTCAACAAATTTTAGGTCTTTTAATGTGAGTCTATGAATGGTGGAAGATAGGAAATTTGAAGAATTAGACTTGGATGACTGTTTGAAGAGTATCTCCAAATTCTTTTTGGCTTGGTTCATTAACTGAGCTCTGCACAATCCTGACACTTTCAGTTAAAAACAGAGATCTTTAATACACCTGTAATGTTTAAAGTCTTCTGCCTGAGATTTTCTAGCCTCTGCTGAGATAGATTTTTATTTTCTTATATACAGGCTATTTCTGCACAGAACATGGTTAAGGTTAGTAACAGCAACAGAAGCTCCTGTTGTTGCTCTGCATGGGTGCTCAGTCCTCCCAGGGTAGACCTATGTTGGATCACCTCATATTCCAGCTGTTGCTGAAAAGATGAGCTTCCCAGCTCAGCAGCTGGCTGAATAGCAGAGTGCATGGGTGCACAAACCATCAGCAAAGATGTGGAGCTTGTTTCTCTAGCATCAGAATTTCAACTCTGCTTTTTGGAGTTAGTTCTCAGAAGGGATAGAAAGGTGGGGTATGGCTTATCTTCTCTTTACATGAGAAGGATAAGAAGCAGTAGTGCCAAATTAGACCTGCTTCTGCTATAGGCTCATGGAAGGGAGTCTGCCTTGTCTCTTACTCGTAGGCTTAGCTATATATCAATTTCCTTCATCTTCAAATTCTGACAGTTGTATGTGGGGCAGAATATTATGTGGATGTAACAAAGGGCAGATAATTCCCCATGCTTCTCTTGCTTAACATAAGTATTTGTGGTTACTGGATAATATATATGTATATAGATTTGGCATATTATGAATCAGTCTTTCTAAAAATGCCTAACAGCTTTTATTAAATCTTTGAAGACAGACAGTTAATACTTTATTATCTAATCAGAAGTAGCACCATTTTAGCATGTTGAGGCCTTCTTGTGTGCTACATACTTGTAATAGTAAATGAAGCTACAGAGTTCTTCAAAACTAGATGTCAGGAATAAGTAGTATTTCTTGAAATTTAAGCACAGCTACTATTTAAAATATTAGATTTGTTCCTAAGGGGGGAAAATACTTAAGAAAATTAATGTTAAATATGAGTAATCTTATTGAGAATCTAGAGGGGCATGCATGGCAACTAACAAATATAAACTATACTTGGATTTAACTGGACTATTCAGGACTTTTTAGGAAGCCAGGTGCTTCTAATGGTGGGGAGGTGAAAAACCTAAACAGAAAACAAAAACCTCCCCCTGGGTCCTTGAGAATGTACTGGTGAGGGGAGAAGCTGATGCAGTAAGAACTTGAAAGCTAAAGGAAATGTGTGGGCTTGTTCAGTTTTCTGTTTTGTTGTTTTAGTTTTTGGGGTTTTTCCCCCCTTCTCCATAGTTATCATATTTTCTCATTCTGGACATGATCATCTGCAGTTCTAGAAGTGCTTTGACATCACCTGTCACTAGATAGAATTATTTTGTATACTATACTACCAGCAGACTAATGTAGTCTGTGCTGAATAGGAAGAGTGTTACAGCAGGAGGTTGTGCAGATGTGGCATGCTTGTAAAGAAACCATTATACTTGAAGTAAAACTTCTCCTGTGGAAGATGCTGGTTACATATTGAAGAACTAAATTAGGGAGTTGTAATTAAACAAGGAAGTCAGATCTGCATATTTTAAAATGTGATATTTAAGAAAGAATGAGAGTGGAACAAGAAAATTGAGTAGAAACAAGTACCAACACAACTGTCCATCTATGCTAACTACATCTTTTTATAGACCAAAAAGGCTCTAGGATTTTTTTTTAATGTTGTTGATGAGCTTATTCACTTTTGGAGTCCAGTTGTGCTTTTCTGTGTGTGAGATTAGCCACGTGTTCCCTGGAAACTGTTGTGACAAATGCAGTACTGCTTTAAGCAGTGTTGGGACATTACTTTCTTGCTGGGACCTTATGAGGCCTTTCAGATGTTTTGGGGGGCTTTCAAACTGATGCTTGACAGTAATGTTACTTTTAAAAGTATGAAGTAGAAACAAAGAGAAGTATAAGACTATGGCTACGTGACTGAAATCATGATCTGTATCCAGCTGCTGGCTTTCCTTTCTCTCTGGGCAGTTTTGGCTGAACAGCAATGCTAACTAGAAGGGATGGTTCCAGCTGAACTCTAATATTAAAGTGACTGTGTGACATAACTGGTCTTTTTGCGTGTTGAAATCTATGTGGCTTTGGAGAGGCTGGAAAGGAGATGTGTAAAACTGTAACTTGAATGTTTCCTGATCTATCCCCTAAATACTGTTCTGTTAGTGAAGCTACCTTTGAAGTCTCATTCTGTACCACAGAGAAATTCTTTTGCTATCCCTGTACATGTCCAGGTACAATTTGTTGTTCATCCCCTTTTCTGGTCAGTATGGGTCAGGACCAGCACAGGACTGACACAGGAATAAAATACAATGTATTTTAAATTGCTCTACTTTATATGAAAGTTGTTCACCTTGTGCCTTTGCTTTTAAAGCACTGGTTTGTGTTTGTTTCTCTTGTTCTTTTTTGTTTGATATGGTATAGGTATAGGCACATCTCTTGTGACACTACTTCTTGTTTCTTCACTTATCTGAGAATCTGTTCTGGGATTAATTCTGCATTGGGCAGTGTGGTCACATCTGCCATTTCATTTGCTGTGCTGCGGTAAAGCAGAGTACAACTTGTGCTTTTAGCTTCAGTGAGCCTTATTGCTCATTAATTGTCACAAACCTTAATAATTTATTGATGTCAATTCTTTTCAAATCTTTCACTTCATATGAAAAAGAAGGTTAATGGTAAGCAGCTGAAAGTAAATGACAAACCTAATGATCCAATTGTTTCCTGATAGAGCTCTGTAGAGAAGAAGCAGTAACAACCTTAGTTTCCTGAATGTGTTTGAGTACCATATATTCTTAATCACCTAAGAAAAGACTCTGTCCAGGCAGGTCTACTTTGTACATCTATCAACAGAACTGTTTCACAAAAAAAAAAGAGAAGAGTGGAGCTCCAAACAAAAGAAAAGAGCAACAGTAAAAAACTGACCAAAAGCCATTTTACTTTGTTGAGAACCAAAGGAATGTTGAGTTTCTATACTGGTATTTCCCATGGGATCCAAATTGCCCCCTTTACAACACTAGTCATAAATACTTTTCTCGTTGCTTCAGTAATATTATTACACATCTGGGCTAAATATGATCAGTCTTAGATCTTGCTGTTCCAATGTATGCTGATGCATTTGCATGAATGGACTGTGCACAAATTGGGAGGGAGAAGAAAGCTTCCGATCTCCACATGTGGTAAGCTTTAAATTGTTTGTGAGGGTTTCAGAAAGTTTTTTTTTGTTAGACTAAATGGGAAGTCTTTTTATAGCTTTGTTTCTCTTCTTTCTTAGCTCTTGTTATTTCTGGTCTTGCAGAAGTGGTGTCCTAATTAAAACATTCTGCCTTCTGAAGCCTGTTGGTCACATGTCAATTGTGTTCTTAAATGAAAAAAGAAAAAAAAAGGAATAAGAAAAGTCTGTTGGAAACTTTAATTTTCTGATTTATATTTGACTGGTGCAGTTTGCTTCTCTAAATGCCTCTGTATACCTACATGATTAAGGCTGATTGTTTTGTGGCTTTTTTAAGCTGTACATATTAAAAATATTTTTGTAATATAAAAATAAAGAATTATGTACTCTTACTGAAATAGAAGATGTACTTTAAGATGGCTTGATGTGCTAATGTGGATATTCTGGATGTAGTTTGAAATTTTAGAATAATTCATCTTAACAAATAGCTGACTTTATTCATATTGCCTCTTAATTTTTAACCCTATCCCTTTGAACACTTAACAGTTACCATTAACAGCGTGGTAATACACCTAAAGCACTGCTGTAACTGACAGATTACATTCAGTACAACACTGCTTAGGTTGCCTTTTTTGCAGGGGGAAAATTTATGTGGTTTGTTGTATTGGTTGAAGAAGGCACTCCAGTCTCTTGTGGTTTTCCATTCCCAGAGTCTTGAAAATCCAACTGCCTTGTGAGGCAAGGCCTGTGCTGGTGGAGATGGATCAAACTGTCCTACAGCCTGCTCTTGGGATATTGTGAGGGACTCTTTCTCAAGTCCTTGCTATGGCTGGGAGTGAGTTGTCTACCAGTGTGGGCCCTGGCCAAAGAGGAATGTGGTGGGCAGAGGTCAGGTTGGGGGTGAGCTGGCACTCTTCCAGAGTTCTTTCAGCTGTTTGTTTTATTTGGGGCAATATTTCTCCAGGAGATCAGGTATGCCCCTATGTCTCATTAAGTTCCTTACCTGCTGGTTTTTCAGCTCTGTTACTCCTTCATGAATTTTCTAAAGCAGCATGCACTAGTGCCCTAGGGCTTTCCGTGAGGACTACCAGCATTTACACAATGTAAATATATGACAATCTAGTCCTCTCTGTCCAGAAATCCTTCCAAATTACATCATTGCTAAAGCCTAACTACCTCAGAGTCATGAGATGTGCTTTTATCAAACCAGTTTCTCAGCAGTGGTTATAAACTTATGCTAACGGGGTCAGGTAATTTTTAGTGCTGGAACTGATTCTTCTGCAGATGTGAAGTGTAGAGTAGACTAACACTGTTCTAAAAATGCTGTAGATGTGTTCCACCTAGCTGCTTTCACTTGTAAACCATGAGATGCTGGGTAGAAAACCTATTTTTATAGCCAAAATGGCTGGCAGACTGAGTGCAGATACAGAAATTTGAAGAATTATTTCAAAAGCTGTGGAAAAATAACTATCTGGATTATTTAGACCATTAGCTTCATGTACCACTGCACAATAATTAGTAAATCCAGACTACATTGCTAGAGGCAAAATTATTAGCAAGTTCTATTAAACTTTCACCTGTTAGAACAGGTAATTTGTTTGCTAGGTTTCATCTTTAGTCTTTGTTCTCATTTCTGTTTGTGCTGAAAAATGCTCCCTGAAGTTTTTGTAATACCAAATCTTAACAATTATGTTAGAGAAGTAGAGCTAGACAGAATATAACTATCTCAGCAACTGCTCTGATTTTTACAGCAAATTATGTGACTTTTATAACTGATCATCCCACGAGGATGATCCAAAGGTTGGAGCACCTCTCCTATGAGGACAGGTTGAGAGAGTTGGGGCTGTTCAGCCTGGAAAAGAGAAGGCTCCAGGGAGATCTTATAGCAGCCTCCCAGTACCTGAAGGGGGCCTACAAGAAAGCTGAGGAGGGACTTTTCATAAGGGCAGTTAATGATAGAACAAGGGGAAATGGGTTTAAGCTGAAAGAGGGGAGGTTTAGATTAGATATTAGGAAGAAGTTCTTCACTGTGAGGGTGGTGAGACACTGGAACAGGTTGCCCAGAGAAGCTGTGGCTGCTCCTCCCTGGAAGTGTTCAAGGCCAGGTTGGATGAGGCTTTGAGCAACCTGGTCTAGTGGAAGGTGTCCCTGCTGATGGCAGGGGGGTTGGAACTGGATGAGCTTTAAGGTCACTTCCAACCCAAACCGTTCTATGATTCTATACTAGAGGTGGATTTCACCGACTCTTCAATACTCAGCAGTGTAAAACTATCTGGCTTTAAATGTCAGTGAAATGTTCATCCAGTGTACGACTGCAAAGACAATACAGTCTTTTTTGAGCAATTTTATCCTATTTTAGCACTAATCATGTTACTAGGAAGTGGTTGTCATGATGATGTCGCAGCAACAAAAGTTTAACTAGAATTGCTCCACTGTATTTTGTTCTGTGGAACTGTTGCTGTGTTTGTATTCTGTAATTGCATTTGATAATGTGGTATTCATCATCTCACACTAATTAATCTTTAATTAATCCTTGTGAATATATCTCAGAGTCAATCAACAAGCCCACTCAACTTGTGGGCTAGATGGGTGGCACTCCTTCAGAGCAGCAGAGACCCGCCTTAAACAGACTAAGTTTTATCTTGCCATGGTTTAAGTGGGACTGTAGGAAACCTGTCTGTGAGCAGCATTTCTTGGAAGGCTTTGTTGTGTGCTGAAATATTAGTGGTGCTTTGGGGCAGTGATTATGGAGCCAGTCTGTGGTGGTGCTGGAGACCATGCTGGAAGGCTCAATGTGGAGAGTTCTTTAAAGTAGCATCAAGGTTACTCCTGAGAGAGTATGAACTTATCCAAAAGATGTTAATCTAGAAGGAATACAACTTACACAATATAAGTCTTGAGTTATTTAAAACAAACAGCAAACCCTTTAAAATATCCTAAAATATGTGAATGTTAAATATGTTTAAAAAAAAAATCAGTATTGGATGTAATGAGAAATAAAAGAAAAACGTGTTCTAGAAAACAAGAGCAGGAGGACAACCAAAAGAAACTGTTGCAAAAATACAGCTAAAATGGGAAGTAGTGAGGGAGTGAAGAAGATAATGATGAATAAACAAGTAAGTTTTGTATTGGTATCTGAACTGAAATGAGATTACAAATGCTAAAGTCCTCTTTCATTATTATAAGATTGTTCCAGCAGCAGATGCAATTCTGAGTGAAGGAACAGCACAGGCAATGATTCACAGGCTAGAAGTTTCTAGATATTTCTTCCTTTAGAATTTTTTAAATTAATTGTGGACTTATGGATTTGAGAAGTCCATACTAAAGCTAAGTATGTTTTCATTGGTAGAGAGTAATGAATAGAAAATATTGATGTTTTCCACTGAGAAGTGTTGTAATCTGCCATGGTATTGAAGGACACATTAATAACTGACTGGGTCGTGTGCTGTGAATGGTAAATCTCTATAATTGCAAACGTCTGAAAACTGCTTTTAGAACTGGGTATTTATGCAGGTGAAGTTAGTCCTATACTGTTTTTCTCTAAGCAAAGGCAAAGCAGACCATGGCATGGTAAAAGGAAATAATGCCATTAAATAATGGAGTATGTAACTATTTCTTCAGGGGGAAAAAAAAAATTGTTCTTATTTACTCACCTGTTGTTACTGAGGTGATTACTGGAATTACCGTTTGCAGACAAGGAGTGTGGGAGAAAAAACTATTTGCCTTGGCTGGTGCTGTGTGTAGCAACAGCCCCGGTGGTGGATATTCTGGGAAACTTTTGACTTATCAGTCTGAGACTAGTGAGATAGGCAAGTCAGGACACAAAGCAGAGGTAACAATTTAAATCTGTCGTTAGATGAATGCCATGTTCCTTGGGGACTTGGCAAATACAGTGACAATTTGTCATTTCTGATTGTTGGCACTGCTGATGTTCATGAAATATAGTCTTTTAGCTGTGGTTTCACGTTGAACTATCATATACATCAGGCCTTGTTACCAGCCTAGCAGAGCGCGCTCTTACCATCATTACAAAGCTTCTGCTCTCTGCAGCTGGACAGGAAGACAATGCTCATATAAAGTCTTTAATGTGATTTTTGGATTTGTCTCGCTGACTTGTTTCCCACTGAGAAGTACAGGCTATGGATCTATGGGGTCCTATAAAAATTACTTACAGGGGGATGGGGTTGCAGAAGAGGAACTGCAGCTCTGTTTCCTATCTTCATGCTGTAAAGCCTCAGGTTATCCCCCTTATCCTCAGATCTGTGCACCTGATGCAGAAATGCAAAGAGAGGATGTGGCATTGAGGAGCTAGGGTTGTGAAGGAAATCTGTAGCCCATCAGTGGGGGTTTGCTGTGGTTAAAACCCAACACTCAGCGTTGTGTGTAAACCTCTCAGGGTGGACCTACCCTGTTTCCCATTTGTGAGGTGCGTGTCCTTGCGTTAAGAAGCTGCTCTTAGTCCCTGGATAACTGTACTTTGAGCTGAGCAAAATCTGAAGTACAGGACACAAAGACTTCTGTATAAGAGTGGGCATCTTGAGATAATTGTGATAACAATTTTGGAGGAAAAATAAAGTTATAGATAAAACAGCTTTTCAGAAAATGGTTTACAATACCACGTGTGGGTAAAAAAAAAAAGCCAAAAATGTGAAACCTTTAGCTAATATAGTTAAGAAAGGCTTGATTCAGTTGTGTAAATGTCCTACCAAGGATATCTGGTCTTACCAAGATGCTCTAAGATACCTGTGTCCTCCATTTGCCACTGCAGCAGGGAATGGGCAGTATGTCCAGCTACCTGTGCCACATCTACCAGTCCCAGGGGAACCTTTAGCCCAAGGGTACTGCATACTATAAAGCGTTCAGCAACTGAGTCAAGGCAGAACGTGTATGTACTTAATGTTGACCATTTGCAGTACTCTTCAAGATGTCTCTCCATGTTACTGTTTCTATAAGTGTATGCAGACACATTAAAATCAATGGAAAGACACTGCCTGGAATCCATAATGTGATGCTATCATGCTCTTACCAATTTATATTCCTGTGCAATTTGGCTGCAGTGGTTGATAGCTTATGCCTGGTGTGATAAGAATTCATATTTCTTGTAATTTGTGCACCTGTGATGTTTAGTATCTAAAAGAGTGCTTGGCTACATGATTTGCTTCCACAATTTGTAATTTGTTCCACTTGTGTTTTTGTTTGTTTCTACATTATTATACCTGTTTCTTTTTTCTTTTTCATTTAAAGAAAAAAAAAAAGACTCTTTTGTGTAGTCTAATCAGACCATGAAATGGGGCTGCTATTTTAAATTTGACATTTTTAAAAAATTTTTATTTTTCAAACATTTTTTGGAGTTGGAAATTTAAGATTTTGAAATCAAAGCATCTCAAAGCTTTACAGTTAGTCTGTGTTGCCAACAACTTATTAAACAGCGAATTCTACCAGGAGAGGCTGCTGCCACTGTGAAGCTCTGCTGTGGGAGACTGCAGGCAAGCCTGTGTAAGGATGCAGTTTTTGCCCTGAAAAGGCTGTGGTCTGCAGCCACGTCATCCAGCTATTTGGCATGTGCAGAAAAACGTTCTTTTCGGAAGACTTCTTCCATTGCGCTCTTTCCCCTGTGTTTGGTGAACATCAGACCAAACATCAGTTTCTGAAGGGACCTGTGATTGCAACAGTGCTCTATATTTGGCAATACTTGGAAATGCTATGGTCATTTCCCTTTCCTCTGAGGCTGTAGGTTCCCAAACATCCTCATCTGCCCTGTAATTTGTGATAAACATCTTTGCTCATAGTATTTGTTTAAATCAGTTGTCTACAGTACCAAGTTCTGGATATTACTTCATTACTACGCTTAGAGTGAGACAGCGTATAGTTTATTTCTTGGGATTTAAAAGCAGAAATACCTGGAGTTAACCTGGAAGTATGAAATAATTGACAGAACTTGAGAGAAAAGTCTCCTGAGAAGTTATTCTCTGAAGGCTTTTGATCACACAATGGAGCGACATTATATGTTCTCATTTACTACCTATCTGTGCAGAAAAGGTTAACTATGTTATTCTTACTGTTTTGTTTTGACTGACTGTAATTATAAGTAGATTTTTACTTTGTTTGTTAGACCTGATATGCAATCTGCATTTGTTATTCTACACTTATCAGCTAGACACCAAGAGCGGGTATAAAACTCATGGAAACAGCAGTATAACAATAGAGTATAAATTTCTTCACTTTTTATCAAGAAAGTAGGCCAACACAGCTCATATTTACAAAGTGAAAATCGTCTAATAGTCAGCTCTTTTTAAAACAAAAAAGGCACAAAACAAAAAACCAAACCAAACCCCAGACCATCTGTCCAGTATGGGTTTGGTTTGGTTTTTTTCAGGGAGCTTCAATAGCTCAACTGTTTCCAAGGTTGGATACAGTTAATTGCTATAGTGGATTTATTAACCTACATTTTTATCTTGCTATATTTAATGTGTTTGAAGAATTGCCATTGTTTTGATTTTTAAAATTCTTTTTATTCATATTAAGTAAATGAGGGAAGAATGAGAGAGAATTCTGCCAATTTAGCTATTTTAAAGTTTTTTATCTTAACAGCAGTTTTGAATGATTAATGTGGGCAAATGCCTTTTAGTGTTGTCTGCCAGTGGAAAGTGTATCTGAGCTCGTTCAAGTGCTGTTAATGAAAATGTTAAAAGCAGTGATTTGTTATTGCTGCTGCCATTAGTTACTGTTTTATGAATCATGTGATCTGATGAAATACACTGTTGTTGTCACGCATCTGGTAACACAAAAGGGAAATAAAGCAAGAGAAAGAGCTCTACCAATTAACAATAAACCTGTTTTGGGAAAAGGACCCTCTCTTCTTCCAACTTAACTAAAAGCTTGTTTGGCCTTTTTTTTTTTTTTTTTTTTTGTAGCATTCTAGAAGGAAATGTAAAGTTAATAAGCTCTCCAGTAAGAAGAGTTGCTAGACTCATCTGTTAGCAAAATAAATGCTAAACATTTCATGCCATAAAAACGTGTTTGTGAGTCACTCTGATATCTCTGAGCATCCTCTGTGGAAGAATTTATTTTTCTTTTTTTCCTTCTTCTGGATAGTCTCCTTTCTGCAGGGAGAAAGGGTCTGTCTATCAACAGGCTCCCTGACCAGCCTCTTTGTCTAACCCCTTCAGAAGACTGCATGTGAAGCCTGCTTGGATTCAGAGAGGTATTATCCTTGGTCATTACAAGCCTCTTCCACTCAGAGACCAGTATTTAGCTCTTCTAAATGTCTGATCCTAACGGAAATGGGAAGGCTTTTCACAGTGTAGTCCCTTGTTTATTTGTCTTTACCTCTTTCAGGCAGGCTTTTGTTGCAGATCTGCTTCTCTGCAGAGACTGGGGTGTGGTTTTTTTGTTCCTACAGTTTTTCTTTGCTGTGAGACTGTGGCATCTGCAGGATGAATGAAGCCAAAGTCCAATGCACTTGTATGTACATCAGAAGTTAACAGCAGTAAAAGCTGTACTGTCCATAGCTGGATTTCCTACGGAGCCCTTGCTTGCTGAGGGTGGTTTTACAAGCTGAATATTCACACATTTGCATGATAAACTTTTCATATGGGGTCAGTGCAAAAGGAAAGTATCTCCTATTATAGTAACAATCTCTTTTCTTACAACAGTGAAGCTGCATTAAAGCTTTCTGTGCTAGCATAGATTATGCTAGTAGACACGTGTGTAAATTCCAGCTTGAGAATATCTGTCACCAATAAATCACTCCCCCTCTTCCCAAATGTAACCTGTATTGTGCACCACAATAATACCACTGCTCAGAGGGCCTAAACAGTGATTTTTTTTAATTTTTTTTTTTAGGAGAGATTGAGGCTCTACCTTAAAACATACTTACGTATAATATCTTATTACACTGGCAAGAAGAAAATCTTAAAAGAACAATTGTAGTTTCTCCTCAATACAAGATAGATGCCATGATAGTGAAACCCAATTGCTTGTTCACTGTCTGCACTGACCTGTGTTTTCATGCTTGCTTTGTAAGGAAAAGGCTTAGACATTCACACTGGAAAAAAGAAGGGAGTTTTTTAGTGAGAACAAAAACTTACTGTGGTTAAGTAGCAGCACAATGAACTGCTGTGAGCCTTCTATAGAAAGACAAGGCTTTCCCAACAGAGATGAGATGATGATTTATTACATTGTCACAACGATTGTCTTTTGAAACTAGGCAGCCAAGCTACAGTTTAGTAAACTGTTAAAAAGCATGAACTGGCTATATGATTGAAGTCAAATAAATCTATACAGCTGAATAAATATTTCATTTCCTCCCATGAAATCATCCCAGAGGATTAGTGTGATGGTGTCAGGGTTAATGGGTCTGCTGTCAGAATGACTTTTTCTTTGTATTCCTTGGAATAATGCAGCTTGAGAAGATGCTGGAAAGGTCCCTGATTTCCTGTGGCTTTTGGTGTCTATGCTGAAGTCCATTAAAACAATTAAGAGATATTTGAGAAGTCAGATTGGTTTTTAAATATAAACCAGAGTACTTCAATTACCTGATCAATGAATCAGCAAGTTGTCTTTTGCAGTTTATGCATGAGAGAAAGAGACTGGTTTGTGTTACACTATGATGTTCAAATGTCAGGTCTGCTTGTATCTAATTATTAGGGTGCCCAAAGGGAAAGCAATGTTTTTGTGTGTCCATACCCAGAAAAAAAGACAAAGTATTAATGATTTTTATCACTGGAGATAAACTCGGGAAACATTGGTAGTGTCATATTATACTGTAGACCAAGTACCTTTGTAGCATTTGTTGTACATCATAATTCAGCATAAAATTTACTCTGCACCATACGAATGCTACAATTCATAGGTTAAGTTTAAGCAAACAGCTGTAGTTCACAATTTCTTTTACTTTGAGAGAGTATAAGAATAAAACTACAACAACAAATTAAATGCAACAATATAGATGTTTTTTCTTCTGTTACGTATAGCCAAATACACATTTATTTCCTAGCAACAGAACTATTTTATGTCAGATCTCTCAAAACAAGGATACTGAAAAGATGTTATTAGAGTTGACAAATATCAATAAAAGACTGGAACCTTGGGCTATCACTTTTGGCTGAAACTATTTTTTTATACCTAGTTTACACTAGCTTTTAGAATTTTATTGGGAGAAGAAGAAAACAAAACCAGAGCTCTTTCATGGGAAAAGAAAGGAAAGGGGGAAGATCGTGCCTCATCACTTCTGATGTCAACAGAACAGTTTAGCAGATTAATAATAATATTTGTCTACTGTCTGATTTCTCATGTCTACTTTAAATCTTAAACACTTGCATGCCAGAAGAAACCTTTCTAAATTTTCAGCCATTCTCTTTAATTTACTATTGAATTACTGCTATTAGTTTGAAGGTTGTGTTTGAGTTTTTGATAGAACTTTGATTCAAGAAATCGGGGATAAGAATCTCTTTCCATGTGCATGTAAATTATTCTCTGTGCTTCATCAAAACAGGACTGTGTTGGCTTTTGAATATTCCTTATAATCGCTTTCCTCGCAGGGCTGTCAATGTTAATCTGAAACAGAAAACAACATTACTGAAGTATCACTGAATAGGAAGGGTAAGGAAGATTGAATTTAGGGGACCTGTACTGAATGTCTCGTATCTGTATCTTTTTACATGCCCTCTAATCTAAAATCAGAACCTAACCAAAAACATTGATTCTAGCAGAGTGGATTTCTCCTTACAATGCCAGAAAATCCCATCTTATTAGTTGACCAATTTTCTGCTCTTTTGCTGTTTGATCTAGTAAGACATATATTAGTGGATGGATGGGGGAGATTGCTTCCTTGGGACAAGAAGACTGAGTGGTGTCTCAATTTCCCAGTCTGCACCACATTATTAATGGAAAGGCTGTTTTAATTCTGACTGTTGTGATCAGTAGATGTCAAGAGCAGTGGTAAAGTCACTAGTGCTGGACTCCTACGTAGAATAGGGACCCAAGACTTCAAACCTTGGGGAGGTTAAGCCGTGTGTACTTTATTTGCTTGCTGCTTCTAGAAAGAATAAGAATGTATGTATGATTCAGGAAGAAGTCCTGAGGAGATGGTTTGCATGAAGTGGCTACAGTGGAAGGAGTAGCTGAAAGGTGCTGATATCTAACCCCTCCTTTATTTTGTTAAGAATTGTTCCTAGAGCTAGGATTAGATTCCTGAAAAGGAAGCCCGACTTTTTATTTCTAATCAGTACAAGTGACTAGAGGTGCACAGTACTGGTGAAAAACAATTGCTAAAATTATGATCTCTGGGATAAGATAAAACTGAGCCCATATATCAATCTTGTTTAGGAAAAGTTTTGATTCCTAGAACTCCTCAGCTGCAATGCAGGGTTTGTCGCAGATAAATTGAAGCTCTGTGAATGCGTAAGAGTAGAAAGGCTAGTGACAGGGAAATATACCAGATAAAATGGGAACTTTTGATTAATCTATTAGCTCATGATGAATTATATTGCTTGTTTTCAGTTTGACTTTGTTAATGTTGAGAGGAGAGCTCTAAAGATGTGAAATTAGTGCTTATGTCTCCTAGGTTGCGATCTTCCTCTTCCAGAGGAATAATTTGAGCTGCACCTTTTTTAATGCTGCTGAAATTTGAATATAAACTGTGTTTAAAATCCTCATGAGAATCTACCTTTTAGAGTGGCAACTATTTCTTGTGTTAATAATGAATACAAAGAAAATGTGAAATCAGTGTGTCCTGAAGACCTAGAAACCAGCAAGCTAATAGCAAGATTCAAATACGTACTATTTTAGGAAAAAAAATGCCACTGCTTATTTTTAACTATCCTTTTTAGGCCTTTGGTTTTGATTAATGAATTTGTGGTTAACAATACTGACATTTCTCTTTTGGAAATGCAAATGTCTTGCTGAGTTTCCTATAGCTGCGCATGCTAAAAATAAAATAAATTAGAAAAAGATAGAAAAATGCATTGTCTTTCCACTTGGCATTTAAAACCAACAGAGGGAACGTTCAAATTTCCTCAAGTTTTGGATTAGTGGGAGTGGTTTAGACATTTAAAGAAGCAGCTGCTCTCAGCCAGCACTTGGGAATCTAGCTGAGTTGGTTTTGACTTGCCCTTCAGTGTCAACAGGGAGGCTGCGTTTTGAAACTCTAGAATAGTTTTATTGTTATGCGTAAACCAGAAAATAACCCAGTCTCCTTTTTCAGTTATGTCAGCCTGCCAGAGGCAGCGGCAGTAGAAGCCAGTATTAGCTCATTTTTGCAAGGAGAGTAATACGCAGGGGTAGTTAAGGGTCGTAGAGCTTGACAGGCTGAGCAGAAGAATGACTTTTTTTTTTTTTATAGCTACTTGTCAGAAAAAAAACCAAATCACTCCAATATTTCACATACAGATCTGCTCTGTTTTCTCTAAATCTAATGCTGCTGGGAGCAGAAAAGAATTAATCTGTCTTGGAACCTTTTAGCCCATTTTACAAAGAGGACAGCACTGTGTGGAGTTTTAACTTTGTTCATTTAAGTTTACTCTTGCAAAGACTAGAGTAATATATACAAGTAGCAATGGCATAATCCAAAATCTATTGAAGTGATATTGATGGCCCCTAGATCAGATGCTAAAAAGAACAGAACAGATCCAAGAACTTGGTTCTTAATCTAGCTGTGTCTTTTGCTTGTATTCTTGGTGGATGTAGTTGGAAGGTTTGCCTGTAGACAAGATGTAAAGGCAAGTGTTAAAATTCTGGGTGCGAAAGAGTTTGGGGAGGATGAATAGCAACAGTTTTCACTCCCGTTAATACCAGAGGCACTAGCACATGTGTTGTTGCTTTTTGTCAGCTACATTACAAATCCAGCATTTCTGTTAGAGGAAATAGACAGCTCATGTTATTGTGTGTTACCTCGTTGGGGGCCTGGGGTTGAATGTAACTTGTAAAAAGTTTCCTGGCTGTGGAAATCCTTTTCCTCTGTGATGTGATTTTCTTGTAAGCTTCACAAGCAAGCCAGAATTCTATGTTTTCATCACTGTGCTCTGTCTTCAAGTAGGTCTTGTAGATCATAGGACCATCTGTAAATATTTTAGAAGATAAATTTATATACTATACTATATATATGCATTACCTTTAGAATCCTCTGAAGGCAATAGGGATGTTTACAAGGCAGTATAATTCTTGATTTTCACCTATAAATATTCTTATTAGGTAATGTCAAAGTGGAGAATTAAACACATTAACTCACCCCAGAGCCCTACACTTCAACATTGTGCTTTGCTGCACGTACAGAGCTCCCTTTAACCTCACTGGCATTTCACTGTGCAGGGACAGAGCACTGAAAGCTCTGTTCTTCCTGGTCTCTGCAAATGCTATCAAACATATCCAAAGACTGACAAGTATTTTTAAATTTCTTAGTTTTGTACAGAAGGTAACTAAGTATTATCAAGTAATCCTGATCTGAGTGAAGAAAAAAGACCACCTTTTTTGGTGTAAGAATTTTGGGAAAAAGCAATCAGCAAAAAAAAGAAAAGATTTTTCTTGCTGCTGTAATTAAGTAAAGCAAAATACACTGTTCACCAAATAAGTGGTTCTGCACCTTAGAATGTCTTTGAAACATCTGGCAATGGAGTTTGACAGCAGCAAAAAGTGGCGTCTTGGCAAAGATTAAACTCCTGAGGCTGCCTTTTGTCATGTCATTAGACTTGCTTTGTACATGATTAGGTGCCTCTAGCCAGGAAAATATTTATGAGACTTCACTTGGTGCTAGCACTT
>NW_010314160.1:27348-58890 GCF_000700745.2 Antrostomus carolinensis
TCAGAGTAAAACCTAAGATAGGCAAATACTTTGCCTCCCTTTCATAAAGAGCTGCGAATCCATTGGCTTTAGAGTTTCTGGCTTTTCATGTGAGTTCAACTTTGCATTTTTTGGTGTCATTAAGCTTTTAAATGAAATCAAAATTAAATCACAAATAGTGCCAGGTAAGTGCAGTGAATTAGACATTTTAAGAAGGGCAGTGTCTGAATACAACTGGAAACTACAAGCACTTTATTTAAAGCAAGCCTTCCTGCTGGTGCAGCCCTCTGGGCTTTCATATTTCTAAAGATGTTGAGCACTACTTGTCATCTGGCAGTAACAGCAATGGCGTGCATGCCTGCTGCTTGTGCTGTAATTTGTTTCTTTAAAATGTTTTCTGTTGTGAACTTTCTCCTTGTGCTTTCCCTGTAAACTGTAATATACTAGTTTGCTGTTACAGATTTTAATGGCAAAATCTTTCTTTATAGTTTTTACAAATTCTTTTATTCTTCTTGCTCTTTGCAATTTGTCTGTAGTTTGAAAATAAAGCCAGTCCTTAGGAATAATTTTTAGAGGTTTGTGCTGTGACGTAACTCTGTACGTGACTTTCTCATCAGTATTTTTTTAAAAAAGCAATTCAGCAGTGATGTTCCAGCCTGCTGGCTAGATAAGAAATGTGGGAGAGCTCTGAGCCCTGAACAAGGCAGGGAGATGCTGCAGTGGGAAAGTTCAGATTTGCTACTGCAGCTGCAGTTCTTCCCATACCTGAGATGAGTGGCTGAGTTACGTTCCATGGCATTACACTGCATAGAGGTACCATTAGCTATGGTGTATTTACAGGGCTTCCCAAGTCAACTTTTCTTTCATGTTCTTCTAATATATGTTGCTACATACAGTGCTCTAACTGGGGATATGGCAGATAAACCTGCCCTTACCATGCTGTCTGTAAAAGAACTACCTGTGCTTGCAGAAATGGCAAGTTTGGGAAAACACAGCATGCCACATTTAATTTCAGTGTGATCCATGCTAAGCATGTCATACAAAGCTGTTTTTCATTAGCTGCATATAAGACAACATACATTATACTGCATGACTTACTGGTTTTGCTTTGTGGGAATTTTTTTCAGTAATCCATCTGGGACACAAACATACAATTACTTACATTTACTTGTTATCAGCTTTTCAAAAGACTGGGACCATTGTAGCACTTCCTCCAAAGACACCCTTTAGAGAAAAAAAAAAAAAAAGGAAATTAATGTGAGATTAGCTGTGGTTCAGAATATAAAAAATCAAATGAAATTACATTATGGAAAATCTGTCCCATGTTTTAAATAAGATCTGTACGAAGCTTACCTTTAAAAAGGTTTTTCTGTGTGTCCCAGACCTTATGCTGAAGCAAATATTCTTGCTGTAACACATACAGTGCCATCTCAAGGTGCTCCCATGTCATTCCTTTGGAAATGGCATTCACTTATTTAAATTGTGCTTAGGAGAAGCACAAAGAAAGTACTAGCTGTCTAGATAGCAACTTCATTGGGACAGGAATCATTATATAGTTTATATATTAAATGTTGATGTTTTTATTTAGTAGCAAAGTCTTTAAAGGCTCAAAATCTTATTGTAATATTTAAAGGCCTTTAAGATCTAAATTGACTTTTCAGCTGAGGGCTGAATATAAGCTCTGCACATAAGGTAAATAAAAAGTTAATACAACCTTAGCTGTAAGGGACTCTTTCCTGTTGTTTACAATACAGTATGACACACTATTACTAATCTAGACAGTTCTTGGAGATTACTAAAATATGGTTCCTTTCTTTCATGTTTGCTATTCTTAAGCAATAATTTTATAAGCATGTAGGAGTCTCCTGCCTGATTCTGGGAAAATATATGGAAGTAGTGAGGTGAGAGACTAAACAATTTAAGGGAAAACAAATGTTTGAGGGCCAATAGTTCCATTTAAGTTCATGTAGCTCCATTTACACCAACTAATTTTTAAGCATTGAAGTTATAGGACATCAATGCTGGTAACTTGGAAACAATGCTTATGCTTATATTAGTAGAAGAAAACACGAGAGATGTATTTCAGTGGGTGCTTTCCACTATGCGTCAGCTGAACTGGAGAGGAGATCTCTTCTCATTGAGTGTTTTGTTTTCATACAAGCTACAATTTTGACAACAGCTACTTAGTATCACAGAACTTTTTTTTTTTTTTTTTTTTTAAATTAAAAGCAAAATTTGTTTTGGTGTGAGTGCTGCATGATGCTTCATAGATCTCTGCTGCACAGCAGCCATTAGTAGCTTTGTAGCTTTTTAAATTGGTGATCACCTGTTTATTTTTAACTTGATATAATTCTCTCTTTCACCGATTATTATTTCAGGATATTTCAGTCTGACCTGATCAGAGGAATATATAGTAATAGAAATTTTACCACTATCAAACTGTGGTGTTAATAACTCTAGCAACTCTTGCCAGTAAAAGGTGGGGGTTTTGTTGTTGTTTTGTTTGGGGGTTTTTTTGGGGGGGTGTTTGATTGTTGGGGTATTTTTTTCCCTCCCTTCTCATGAGCTACTGGCTTCCTCTCTGTATGAATTCATGAAGGTGTGGTTATGGGCAGTGAGAATCTCTAGTCCTTTGAAAGCTTTTCTTCCTTAAGAGCTGCTTCTGAGTCATTCACTGTTACTGACGCACATAATTTTTCACCTCTGTCAGCAACAGCACTTGTATATAGAACGAGTGACAATCTTGTCTGTCTCACTGAGCATCGTCCGTAGGGCCATCTTATTTCCAATTCTGATTATTTGTCTTTAGCATTAATCTGTGAAGCAGAAAGAACACTGCCTGATGGGGCAGCTGACACAGAGGAAAACCTTTTTATGTTTTTACTTTCCTTTTAAAAATGAGGAAAATATGAAAGGTGGTAAGGGAGATGTGAACATGGGTTATTAAGATCTGTATTAATGCCACTTTCATAGCTGCTGTGCTGACAGTAAACTTCTGGCTGCAGTGATTTGCAACATGACTACATTTGCTGAAAACATATATTAGACTGAAAAAAAAAAAGTGAATATTCTCCAAAAATAACTAAGGCTTTATAGCTGGGACTCCAAAATTTAAATTGAAAAATGTGGTTGTAGTGTCTTGTGGGAACTATCACTCACTTATTGTGCCCTCTCCAGTGTGAGTGGCTTCCCTGGCCACTGCTGTGTGGGAGAGAAGGCTCAGCCAGGAGGCACTCTTGGTAAATGCTGTCTAGATTTCTACCACTTGACCTCAGCCAAATGGCAGTTTCAGGAGTCATTGGACACACTTCAGTATTGCTGTGGAGGACACGTTTTTCTCTAATCAATAGATCAATACCATGTATGATCTGACAGTAGCTGGCAGGCTTGTTGGATGGAAGCATTTCATTACCCCACTGGGACATGCCAACCAAAGTTCTAGCTATGGTTGGCCTCCATCGAGGTTGGTGGTAGCAGAGGACTTGCAGGAGGCACTTGGCCATGTCCCTTACCCACCACAAGTGTATTCACTGTTCACCAAAAGTCTGAATTCTTTTAAAAGATTCACCCAAAACGTTAGGTTTACAAATTCTTCACAGGCCCAAATCTGGACTTAATCCAGGGATTAGTTTAGGCCTATTCCTATCTCATATAAAAGAAGTTCCCACTGGGATATACCCTCCTTCCACCAGAGAAATGCCAGTTTACTCTTCGTGTGCTGTAAAGGAATTGGCTATATGCACGTGGTGTGCTGGGGCAGTTGTGAAGATGTTGCACTCTTTTGCATGATCTTAAGCTTGCAAAGGAAATTTCTGCTGTGAATTTTGAAATTTTTGTCTCTCCTAGCTGCATGTACTGCAGAATAGAAGAATCTTATCATTACTTACTTAGAATTGATCCCGTTTTCTTCTGCTCTGAATATCTTGCAAAACCAGCAAGTATTTGGACTCATTCTCCTAAACATGGAAGATACAGGAGTTTTAAACCTACTGTGCTTATTTCTGGCTATCTTAAATTCCACTTGCAATTCAGTCTCCATATAGCAGTGCTAGCAGTTCTAGCAGTATTCTTATTTTATGTATCTAATCTTTATCTATGAGTCATAACTGAGGAATTAGACCAAAATATATTTTTTGAACATGAAAGAACTTTTAAAAAAATTAATAAAAATATAATCAAGCAGTCTAATGGATATCAAATGGAAAAATAAAAGCGTTACTAATTCTCACTCTTTGCTTTTCCAATTGTGAAAAGAGATTACAAGCTTGAGCCTGACCCAAAGCAGAAGGAAACCAGGAGTCCTCTCCCTGAAAGTTCAGGGTGACTCGGATCAGAGATCAGAGCTAAATGTAAACTAGACAGTGCTATGTAACTTAAGTGTCTCAGATTAACATTGATATTTGTCCAGTAAATATCAGTCAATAAAATTTGGTATTAAACTTGCTTTAGTATAGACATCCATTTTAAAAGGGTGTAATTTTTTATTAGGAATGAGGCAGTCTGTGCAAAAAAAACCCCTCCAAAATAATAAAAAAAACCCCAACAAACTTGTGACCTGAAGTATGTTTATTACTTCTCCTTTGGCTTTCAAGAGACACCGAATTCTTTGCAAGGTTTACATGGGACAGTGGGTAAGTTTGTATAGACCTGCCTGAAATCAAAACAATTCTTATACATTATTTATTTAAACTCAGTTTCTTTCATGTTTGGATTTGACTGGCACATACTCCTCATACAACCAGTTTTTCTTTCAAACTAAAATACATAATAAAACAGAACAAGGCTCTATCTCCCAGTGCAACCTTCTGAACCTGGGAAATTATTGCATTTACCTTTAGTCTTATTTTCCTTGTTTCCTGACATCTATATCCAATTTTACATTATACGAGAGTCTTACCCAGTGGGTTTCCTACAGGATATTGAAACTTCCTAAGTCTGCCTGACTGCTGCACTGCAACTCCTGCTGCTCAGGCTCCCCGCAGCGCTGTAGGATTGCCAGAGGCCGTTGCCCGTTTCCCACTTTTGTGGAATTCTCTGAACTACACTCACTGCTTGGTTTCTGTATGACTTCCTCTACACTCGCTTATTTATTTCATTAGTCTTTACTCATCTCACCCTCTGCCTAAAAGCAATCTTTTAAAACTGCACAATATTCCATATTTAAGACAGTTATGCATTTAAGTTCTGGCATATGGTTATTGCTTATCACCTTACTTCAGACTATTTTATCCAATGCCCTCTATTTTGGGTGTTTTCATGTTGCAATCATCAGTCTTCTATTCACTTAAATATAAACAAAACACAATCTTTGGCTTTTTTGAAACCTGAAGAAGCTTATGTAGGTTGCCTGCTATACAGTAATGGTTAAGAAATATTAGATGAAGCAATATTAAATAATCTAGTTCAGCTACTTCCATCTAAATTCAAAGTGTCGATCAGTAATTTTTTTTCTTCTGGTGGTTGCTACATGAAGTCACATTTGTATGAGGAAATGTTATCATTCTGAGGAACTGTTTTAGTTTGAGTTAGAGGTGTTAAGCAAGTACTGTTCCCCAGGGCTTGCTGAGTACACACATTTGCCAAGCATACATCCAGGGCTTTGTGGTTCTTTTCTTTTTATATTGGAAACATTTCCTAATGGACTGAGGAACAGAGCATGCTGATTTTATCTTTTTCAGTGCTTCTTTGGTATGTCTTCTTTCCACTGAAGCATGGTCTGTTTCGTTAGTCTAATGTTGCTTGTTTCTGCTGGTAATAGTCTTAGTCCTAAAATAAGATGGGACTAGTGCACAAAACTGCAACATGTCCTCGAGCAATTTGTGTCAGGTTTGAATTGGCTAACCTGCACAAGTGCAGCCTGTGACTTTACCTATAGTAGTGTCCTATCTTCTGCTGTAAATAGTAGCCCATCTAAATCTTAACTACTTAGTACAGGGTTCAGCTAACTAACTTGGATCATGAGAGCTGTTTTCACCCAATACATATAAATAACAAGTAGTATCCTTTCTGTTTGCTCATTATAAGGTTCTATTTCAACAAGGCCACAAGTTCTTTAGCGTGTAGGATCTGCGCTTCCTGCAGGTCTCGTAATCAAAAAGAAAGTCACATGGTTACACCACTTTCAGAGAAGGAATTGCCTTTTTGGTAATAAATGACTCTAAGTCCTGACAGTATTCATGTCTGTAAAAGATACAAGCAATACTGATCTGGAAATTACTGTTTAAATGTTATTATATTTTTGGAAAAATATCAGGAAAACTGCTTTGGTAGAGCAAAGAACAAGATCTCTTTATTTTTCAAACTATGACATATATTTTGATTTTTCCAGTACCCTTATGCTGTGCCAGTGAATCTATAAACTACCCAATGTCACAGTTTTTACTCAGAGTACATTTCAGTAGAGCTTTCAGAGGGAAAATGCTATATAAAAGTTCTAATTAATTGCCTTCTGTAATGTCACTCAGTTTAGTTTGTACTAAGAGTATTACAAAAAATATTCATATATGAATAGGGTTAAAGTTGTTTATACATCAGAAACATTTCTAAAATTAATGCCTATGCTATTCTGAGATAACTTCACATGCCAAGAGAAAAAGAGGTAATTCCTTGCCTATGCTATTCTTTTCTGTTAATATTGCGAAGTACAAAACCTCATACTTACATACAAACTCTTCTTGGATTGTTTCCTTTGGTTAATAAGTTTCATTTAATAGTTACTTTTGTAGGGATAATTTTCCAAACTCTTTGACCTGATTTTTTGCTTCATTACTTTCTTTTAGTGTAGAACCTCTTCTTTGCCACCCTTTGGCTGTGTCTGTGCTGCTCGTGCTAGTGCCCGACTCCTTTCTTATACGTACCATAGGCAAACAGTGGCTGCGGTTCTTATCAGAAAAAGTTCATCTGGACTCGGATGCACCACTGATAGAGGTTGTTTGCTTTGAAATTATCTTGCATCTCTACTGATCAGCTGTAATGAAATAAAGCTGTGTTTTACTTCATTGAAATCTTGCACATATCGTCCGAGTTTTGTGACTAATATTTTCCATCTCTTTAATAGAGTTCTTGATATGAAAGCTAAACTCTATGTTGAAATGAGACAAAAGGCAAAAGTATCCTTGCACTAAAACCAAGTTTCATCCTCTTACAGGCAGCATGATGAAGGAAGGACTTTGGATTGCTGTGGAAGAGCCTTTATTTTCTGTTATGACCCATTAGTGTGAGGCTTTTATGTGCTTTTAACTGGTCAGCTTGGTATTGCTTGCTGAGTGATGTTAGAGCAGAACTTTCTTTAAACTTGTATGAGGTCCTCTGTCATTTTTCTCATAGCTGTTGCCCTGGTTGTGACCTCATTTTAAATTGAGATTCAAGTTATGTTTCACTTATTCTTTTCTAGCTAAGCGTTTTCCAAGCAGCTGGGCAGTGCAGTAGCACTGAAGTTACCCTGTTCAGGCCAGTGCTAGCCTTGTTTGTAGTGGTACTGGGGCTTTGGGAGCAAACACTAGCCCAGCTAGTTGTTGTAAATTAGTTACAGTGGGGGCATGTGCAGAAATATCTTCCTAGTGGGCTTTCTGTCCTTTCTGGGAGTAGTGAGTTGTGATCTCAGGGGATTTGCCAGAGTCTACAAGGCACAGACTGTGTCAGGAGAAAACAGTTGGTCTTCCCCCTGCTCCGTCTGACAGCCTAGCTGTGTGCAATGTTTCTTTCAATCTTATCTCTCTGTTTTGACTCATCTTTCTTTTTCTCTTACAATGCCTCCTAGGCAAAGCATGAATTGTGTAGTATTTGAACTTCCAATTTAAGTTTGAGTCTACAGTAATACCATACACTCATTTATTTTATTGCAGCTCACCCTGCTGGTATACAGGCCTAGTTTAGAAGGTTGTACACCCATTTTCCAACAGTAATGATTCTGCTAGGGAGGAAACGTGTGTGGTGTGCACACCTCCAGCAGAACCCGGTGTCTGAGCAGGGCAGCATGAGAGCCTGCCTGTAAGGAGCTTGTCACGGGACCTGGCCTGTGCTTATGAAAAGGGAGGGACAAATATCACCATGTGATCTATTTTCTATGACTGCTATTTCATTAAATAATATTTGGTATTCTTTATACCTTCACACAGGATTTTTGGTGTATTTTTTACCATTTCTATAATAGAAATGGGCAGGGGCAAATAGCTATGTAATGTAAATTGAGTAGATTATTCAAGTAATCACAGTAGTGAGATGATCCAACTTTCTCACATGCCTCCTCAAAAATAATACTTCTAATGCCTGCACATACAAGCAGTTATAGACTAAAAGCTTCTGAGGGAAGTAATTTGGAGGGGGGGGGAAAGAAAGGCACCGTATGAATAAATGTGACTTTGGAAAGGTTGTGTAATGAAAATCCCAATTATGTTGATAGTCTCCACTAGTGATTTGAACTAGAATTTAGCTATTTGATTTACATATATTTTGTAAAAACCTTGTGTGTATACGTAGGTATATATGCAAGTTCTTTTGCAAAAACTTAAATATATCTTAATCTTGCAATTTTTTTTTTTTTTTTTACATTAAAGGATAGCTCATCTAAAATCTTAGTATTAAAATGAATGCTAATGAACTATTTAGGGTTTTTTTCCTATCATCAAGTGATGTTCACTGTCAGGACACTGTATATGAGATCATTTCTTTGTAAATTTAAACCAGTGACTGAGTATCAGTAACAACTGACTTTGCATTCATATATATTTTTTTTACATATTAGAGACATTTAAAAATACTGTAATATTGCTTAAAATTGAAATTGGTTTGAGATTTTTTTTATAATCTTGTTTTTACAATTAAGCTGAAGAAGATAATTCTTCAAACCTCCTCTTGACTTGCACGGTAGGGCGATATTTAGGTGCAAGATTTGTTGCTTATTTCATGTCTGCAGTTCTGTTGTACCCTTGACCATGCTTTAAAGCACTGCTTGAAATGTAATGGGTATCTGCAGGCCCTTGTGATTGCCCAAATACCTTAGCATTGGGTGGTTGACTTGCTGGCAAATCTGTCCTTGGATCAGCACAGAGGAACTGTAAAAACAGACGAAGTGGCTGGCTGGGAAGCCCTCAAAGAGTGAGGGACCCTGCAGGCTATGGATATGTTCCTGCCTGCCATCAGTGTGTCTTCTGGCCGCTACAAGGACTCTTACTCTCAAGAGGACTTCTACCATTCAAGCTTGTTGCTATTTCATTAAACTTGTTCCAAATATGAGTTTACAACTTGTTTCTCTGAGTCAGCTGCTTTCCACTGCCATTCTTTCATAGCTCGATACCCAGAATGTTACCTTTCTACTTCCCTTTCCAGAATATTTAAAGCACGTAGGAGTGGAAGGTTTAGTCATTAACCAGGTATGCTGCTTCACTGAAAAATTACGTGATTGAACCTAAACCATACCCTTCCTTTTATTACATAGATATTCCACTAGATGTCATCTGATATCACCCTGGAGGAGAAGTTACAACTTCTGTGTGCATCAGTTCAAACTGTGTTCTCATAAGGGTGGTGAATGTGGATTCTGGGGAAACTCTCTGCAGTTTCATTGTAATGAATAGTCTCATCTAGCCTGAAATAGACTCCTTGGCCAGATAAGTGAGATGGGCAGGTAACTGAGGCATGCACTGAACAAGCTTGTTAACAAGGCTTCTGATTTGGCCTTGTTCCTTTGAATTCCTTATGTTGCCATGTGTACACATGCTGAAGAACTTTAGTGTCATGAGGGCACATGCTATGTAGGAATCAATTACTGTCTGGTTCATTCAGCAGTTGCCCTGAACATGCTTTTCAGAAAGAAAATGATGAGGAAAATTGAAAAGCCAAAGTATCAAAACAGAGAAAATTGATAAATCATATTAGAGCTGCTGAATTTTTCAGTTTTTCTGACCTGTTCTTTTTCTAGGGATTAACTATCAGCTGCCAGCTACTTTAGACAATATATGTTGACCATCTGGGTTGCAAAAATTTCTTCTTATGAGTGAGAATAATGCTCCCAGATGAGTTCTTGCTCATAGCCTTCTATTTCTTATTTCCTTTTCTCGTGTTCACTTACCTAGTAGCATCTCTTAATTCTCATGCCTTCTCTTTTTTTTATTCCTCTTGCCCTTATATTCATTCTTTCCTATTTGTGTTTCTATTTTAATGCTCTTTTGCTCAATAAACATCTCACCCACCTACATCTGTTTCACACTAGTGAATACGGAAGTACTGTCTCTCTCATTCTGTGTTGTACCCATTCTTTCCATCTACCCACGTACTCCTTTGCTTGCACATTGCTACCTTCTCTCCTGCTATATACCCACACACTGGCATTCACAAAGGTAGGGACACTGCTTCCTGGGGCTTGCCTGGTACTCGCATTCCTGATGTCGTGTCTTACAAGGACGTGTAAATAGAAGCACTGAGGATGTACCTAGAGATCTGGGGCCAAGCACAGGAAAAGGAGGAAAATATTATGAGGCCTTTGTTAACCTTGAGGAGGAGAGCATAAAGTGGATACTGTGATCTAGGTGCTACTCATCCTCATTGCTGTTTGAGTGGGCGTAGTACTGAAATAACAAATCACCGTTCTTGCTTTTCACTTAGTAGAGCCACTGAGGTTTCCAGAGGACAGTCCCGTTTCTTTTGTTGCATCTTAGCTGCTGGCTTTGAGCAGGTTCATTTGGGAGCTTTCTTGCTACGTAATTGAAGATAGCCTCGAGAAAAGCAAAGTTCAGTGTGCAGCAAAGATCTGCTTACAGGGCAACAGGGAACAGTGTTCACAAGTTCAGCTCCTTACTGTAGGTCACAACAACCAAGGAACTGTCTGCAGCTATACAGACAATGAAGTAGTTTCTGTTTCTGGGTAGAAGTAGAAATGGCCTGCTTGTAGTCACTGACTTCAAGAATTTGAATAGTTTCTATATCCATGGCTTCAGGTTTCATGGATAAGGTTGGACAAATCTTACATTGCAACTGGTCTCTGCAAACTCTATTAACAATCATCTGCTGAGTGAAAATAGACTGAAGTCTAAATAGCACTTCTGAAAATCTTACCTTAGTTGTGTGCTGTGACCTTTCTCTTCCCTTTTCCTCCCTAAAAGCTGTGATGTCATTGTGTGAGCCTGATGGTCTGCAACCATTGCAGTAGAAAAGGAAATCATGTGACTGTAAGCTTGGACTAGTTTTTATGTGAACTTTCAACCCTCCCCTTCAATCAGACTTCAGAGAGGTGGGTACTGTGGTTTGGGTGCAAAGCACTGTGTGCCCTTAGCTGTCAGTGTCTGCAAACACACTTGTACAAAAGCACAGCAGTAAGCAAGGCTACTTACACTTCCTGCAACTGTACTTATTTTGAAGATGCCAGCTGTCCATCTTGCAGTTTTTTGTTTAGTGTAAAGTTATCGATTACAGTTTGGTCCAAGTTGGTTAGAATGTTTGACCATGTTACTCCAGGACCTCCTATCCTCCAGATGTTTGTTCCAGCACATGAACAGTTGCTGGTTGGGACTTTAGAGAACATCCTGAGTGTATTCACTATTTCCTCAGACTGGCATGACCAGGGATGTTGTTTTGCTCAGACTTATATCTGGTCAAATTCTGTTCAATAGCAGGTCTTTATCTCTAAACCTGGCTTCTTGACCTTCATGGTTGACAAACCATTTGCTACAGTAAATATAGTATGAACTTTTTCCATAAGTGGTATGAAATTCATAGGTTACTAAGTTATAACTATTGTGCAAAGAAGTGTTTATTTTGTTTTACTTTTAAAGGTTATTCTCTAGTAGCAGAAGCCCTCCAACTACAGTAACTTGAAAAAAACCCAAAATCCCTTGTGACTCAAGTGATGTCAAGTTTGTAGGCAGTTGTACTGTCACTTTAGTATTTTGGCTGTATAACAAACTTTGAAGAGAAGCATTGCTAATCTGCTCTGTTTCTGTCTGCTCACAAGTCTAGAGTGATTCTGAAAGGTTTACATTTCTGCATTTTGTTTTTCACTCAAGCTATTTTTAATTTTATTAGTAAAGGGACCATGTGAAAGCTGGTCACTGAACTAGTTTAGGTAAGTGTTTTAAGGTTGTGTGATGCTTAGGCTGTTTGAAGAAATTGAAGGGAAGTGCTCAGTAGAATCTCAATGTTGCTCATCTTTGGGGTCTTTCAAGACGGTACTTTCTGGGGCTGCTTTGAGAAATAAGGAGGGAATTAGTTTATTTCCAAAATAAGCACATCGGTTCTTGGTAGATATAAATCTCCTTTTTGTGACTAAAACCTTTGAGGCTATATTTACCAAACATAGCCAGGGGATAACCTTAACTCCTCACTGACTTTGTTTCTGAGCATCCAAGACAAATTTAAATAATCCAATTAGCATTAAGTGAGAACTTGTTTTGCAATTTCTGCCTGTGTTTAATGACTAAAGACTTAATTTCAAAAAGCTTCACTTACAGATATTACGCTCTCTGATACAATCAACCCATGTCTCTGAATGGAAGATGAGAACATCTAATTTTTCCATCTATTGTCATCTATTTTTGCTTTTCAGACTCATTTCACAATCATAAAGGCGATGACAGCTGGAACGCCTTTTACTTAAGAGTGTGGGCAGGGACGGGTGGCACTTAAGGGTCTAAGGTGATGAATTTATACTATTCATCACCATTTCAGCTTTAGTTTCCTTCCTGCCTCACAGTGTATGATAGGGTGTCTCTACTAACAGACTTTCATAGATGTCCTTCTCAATATATAGGAGAGAATGATACTATGTTATACCATATTTTTAGTTCTATTTGGGATAATATTAACAATGTCTATCTTAGGGAATACATTTAGAGAAAGTTTTCCAAAATGGAGACGTTAGTCTTCTATATTCACATTCACAGTCCGCAGAACTCTTGAGTCCTCCTATAAAGAAAACTTCTCTCTGCAACAGGGAGAAGTTAATTCACTTCAAAAGTGTACCCGAAGACAGTACAATGATTGATTTTTATACTGAAACACTGACAAACAATGAAAATGTTTCCTTCAGGGTAAGGTAGAACACTTAAAGAAAAGTCTGAGTCACTACTGTCAGATCTTAAAGCTTCTCCATGTACTGCATCCTGTTTTTCTGTACTGAACTGTAGCTCGTGGCCAATCTGATTCAACTCTTTTTCTTAGAGACTGTGAATGGAACAGCCATTTTCCATTCTCTTATGGTATATTTTTTCCAAAAAGGGAAAACTAAATGTAGTTTAAAAAAAAATAAAAATCAAACAAGCTGTTTGGCATACATATTAAATATTTGAATAAGTGTTGGATAACAATCAGAGCCTGATTCTTCTGGAAAGTTTTAGCAGTTAACTGATAATATAACTGGGTTTAGCGTATGGTGAAAAAAGACATTTTCCCTCAATTGCCCACTAATTTATTGACAAGATAGTAAATAGAGCTTATGTTCACAAGTTTCTCCTGTGGGTATGGGAAGTTTCCAGGGACGTACACTTTCCATATTTGATGTGTAACGTGTCCTGCTTTGGAAGAGTCTGCTGTGCTGGGCAGGGCACAACCCACAGCTGTGAAACCAATCTGCAGTGCTGTGGCTATTTGTGTGCATGGGTGTGGGGAGGAGGAGGAGGTGAATGGGAAATCACAACTTAGGCAGGCTTTTTTTTTTTTTTGTAGTAGGAACCTGAAAACAATGACAAAGGTCAATTACCCAGGTTGTTAATTACAGAGATATTCCAGCCCACTCCAGTGTCCCTGGCAACATGACCATGTTTCACCAAGCAATAAACAGCATAGCAGAAATCCAGAGCTGGCTCTGGGATGCTGTTGTAAGCCCAGTGTTATACATCTGTTGCTATAGCAGGGCTATACAAAGCTGGTTGTTTAAACAAGGTCCAAGAGGTCTGGAAGTATTTTACGGCAATTTATAGCACCATCCATATTAATCTACTTTATAAAAGGAAGAAGCTATAAGTAATAGTCCAATGGTATAACTGAAACAATTTTTACAGTATTTTAAGACACTTAATATTTACATGCTTTAAAATAGTCCAGAGATAGGTATTTTTATTATTTCTTCAAAATCTCTTTTTCAAAATGCAGTATACTGCAGTATACAATGCTTAATACGCAGTGAATTCTTTTTTTTTTTCTTTTTTTTTTTTTTTTTTTTGAAAGACTGCCTAAGTTGAGGTTCTTTGGACTCAGAAAAACAGCAGAACACACACATCAAAGGGATTAAGGACGCGGGCACTTTCTCTGTGACCCTTGGTTCATTTACAAGGTGCACGCACCACATCAAGTTCAGTTGTGATTTCCCATTCACCTCCTCCTCCCCACACCCATGCACACAAATAGCCTAACCAGCATGTTATAGTGTCCCTTTCTCACCCTTTCCTGTTAGGGCAGATCCAGACACTCTTTGCAGGAGGTCAGGGTGCCAGGCAGCACCTGTGAATACCTGAGAAGCTGCGGTGGTTGCACTCAGTCTTTAGTGAAAAGGTTTGCTCTGCCTGGTGCAGAGTCCCAGGGCAGTGGGCACAGGCAGCAATGCTGGACATTTCTTTAAGCTAGCAGTGGCTGCTGCAGCACCCAAAACCATGGCACGACTCCCGTTTCTGCCTTCACCTTTTATTTATACCCACCTCTGAGACCTGCACGGAGATGGAAACACATGCCCACCCACTGCTGCAACCAGCAGTCTCCCCAGCAGTAGATGAAATTGCTTCTGGCAGTCTTCTCTGATAGCAGCAAGCCATTAAAAAAAAAAAGAAAAAAAAAAAGTACTAACTAACCATACAATGAAATATGATTTTAGTCAGAAATTCACACAGGTGTTTGGCTAAATCATGGTGAAATTGTGAAACTGCAGTAAATGAAGGCTAGGCCCATACTAATTTAAGGTATTTACAGTCAAAAGAATAATGTCACTTGAAGGTAGTGTCTGTTTAGAGGGTAGCTGGTATTCCATAGCTCACTCTCTTCTGGGAGGTTGAAGCTATGCAGTGATGGTCCATGTTAACTGTGTCAGAGCAAACATTAAGATGCCCCTTGTGTGGGAGGCATAGTTGTTATTCTTGCTTCACATTAATAAGATTTATTCTTAGTGGAAAATTAATTCATGTAAGAGAGAGCCAGCTGGAGACTGGTTTACATATTTTCAGGAGTGTTCAGGTTTTGCAATCAGAGGCTTCCTCAGGTACACATATTTAACAAAAGGATAATACTGAAAGACCAGATTCTTTTTTCTGCATTTACTAGTCTTGAAAAGAGGAAGATGTGATTTGCAGAGGATTCCAGCTGCAACAGTAGAGGATGGTGGAAGTTGACAGCAACTGCCACTTAGCTATGTTCCTTCCAGCCGTTTTGCTTCTAATGCTGAACATTGGGACTTCCAAGAAAGCACAGAAGGTCTCCAAAGGGTGGCAGTATGAATACAGACTGCTCTCCCCATGAGGTGACGTCTGTGGGTTTACAGCTTCTCCATTTGCTATGGAATAATGGAGTGTGCCTGACTAAGCTCATGTTATTTTGGAAAATGGAAAATCTGCAAAAGTGAGATAAAATCTTGTATTGTCACCCGTGTGATAGCTGTGTCTCTTGATGGCAACTCATCAAGACCAGGGCACACTTTGATTTGTTTTCATTATGAACTCTAATGTCACAAGATATTAAACACTTCAGATTTGGTAGTGCCTGTGTTCATAATTACATAGTTCAAGCATAATTGCGACTTTTTTTTTTAATTTACTTTAGTCCTCATCACTACCCACAGTGGTATAGGCTACTCATAATATTGTGTGTTTTACAGAGTAAATTTAAAGCAATGTTTGCAGTG
This sequence comes from Antrostomus carolinensis, assembly GCF_000700745.2. Lineage (NCBI taxonomy): Eukaryota > Metazoa > Chordata > Aves > Caprimulgiformes > Caprimulgidae > Antrostomus > Antrostomus carolinensis. Next base: position 43,145 of record NW_010314160.1, read on the forward strand.
AAATCAAATGACCTTTGATGCTAGTATTGGTGGTGTAAATTTGAGTCTGGTTCTTGCCAAGATTAGGTTGAGTAGTACTAGTATCACAAGAGATGTCTATATAAGCAAGCATGGGTGATCTATTGTACTCAACACACCATCAGTATCAAAGCAGATTGAACTGTGGGGTCAGTGATTAAATGGTTTCTATATCTGAGATTTCACTCAGGTGCTGGTTGCTGGAATAGCATGAAAAATAGGACGGAAATTTAGACCTGCTTCTCCTTTTGTTGGTTTTTTTTTTTTTTGTCTTGTTTTTACAGATCGTAAGGATGGGTCTATGTAGGTCAGGATCACCTACCCCAGATAACTAAAATTGTAGTTGTGTAAAAATGGTAAAAGAGCAAAGGTGGTGTGGGGAAATTTAGTATTTGGATAAGGAGATAGGAAGCAGTGGCATAGTGGCACGGAAGGGAACTATGTGTTTCAATATTTCAGTAATTACAATAGAAAGATCACTTAAAATAAGATGTAAAATGACCATAAAACTTGATTTTTAAGTAGATTTAATTGAAGAGCTTATTATTATTTTGCAATAAATTAAACAGAAAAGATGCTACATACCTGCCTGTTGAATACAAACTTAGTAAAGTACAGCTTATGTAATTCTTAGATAATTTAAAATTTATCCATTTTAAGACATGTCAAGTTATGATATATTTACAAAGGACAATGGAGCTGAAGTCATGCATATTAACACTTCACAGATTTTTTTAAAAAGCCATTAATCAGTCTTGTCTGGGCATTTTCTTGTTATGCAAAAAATTGTCAGTCATCCTTATTTTTCTTCTGAACTTCCCAACACTCAGTTCAGTAGTCTTGCACTTCCTAATAATCAGCAGTTCTTTGGGATCTAAGACTTGGTTCAATGTTCATAGTGTAGTTCAGGCAATAAATAGTATCCATATCCTGCCTTGACTCCATGGTGTGTGGGAGGTGCGGGTTTTCCTCCTGAGCTGTGCTTACCCTTGTAACAGTCTCACTGGCTTTTATCCTGGGCTCTCTGGGCTGTGGAGCTGTTTGCATCTTTTTGTACCCCTCCTCCCAAGGCAGGGGTTCTCCTTGCTGAGATCCAACCACTCCGAAGGATCTCTCCACAGGATATTTGACACAGATTCTACTTGGCTCTTTCTTCATTTTGAAGTGTTGGTTTGCAGCTGGTTCAAAAGGTTCAGGTAGGCTTTGGATTTCAAAAATCTGGGATATGAATCCCTTTCCATGAGGATGTACACGGTTTTCTGAGCTTCATCAAAACTTGTGTGAGTTGGGTCTTGAGCCCTTTTGGCTGTCGCTTCCCTCATTTGATGGTCAATATTGATCTGGAGAATGAAAAACAAATGCCATTGACATCTTAAAAATGTGCTCTCTTTCTATATCTATCACGTTGTTTTGCCAATAAACAAATTTGCAGCCTTAGAACTTAGTGTGATAGTTCAATATCAGAACTGCAAAATGAGGGAATTCTAAGGATTATATCTGTCACACACAAAAAATTGCTACTCATATAGAAATGCAGTTTGTTATGGAGTCAAAAGTAATGCAACTCAAAAATTGTGTAAGTAGAGGAACAACCTCCTATTAAACCTCCAATTAAAACAATAGGAGAAATCTTGTGTAGAATAATGAGTCTCCAGTTTGAAATATGATCAACATACATAAAATTTAATTCTCCAGAATGTCCACATACTTTAAAAAACAAGAAATAATCCATAGCTTTCCTACTAGCAAAGCTCTCTCTAAGTATCTGGCTCCAAACACCATCATTAATTCAAACTGGGCTGACTCAGAGAACAGCACCATGTGCTGAGCCACCGGTGCCTCTGCTGAGCTTCTGCTCGTGGTGCTCTCAATGCTGGCCTGTGAGATCTGATAATCTCACAGCTAAGACAGTAATGATGCAAATATGCTCATAAAAAACATGTGTCTGTATCTTCTTCCTATATAACTGAATGAAAGTATGAGCATCTTAGTGAAGCTACACTTCTATCTTCTGATTGTCCATAATCCTTGTACTGTAACACTAGATGGATTATCTTTGTACATACCTGTTTAATAGCATCTGACTGAACAAACTCCTCATAAATCCTCTCTGCTTTGCTATGTAAATAATCAGATTTGGTTTTCTTGTAATCCTCACAAGCCAACCAGAACTCGATGTTTTCCTCGCTGAACTCTGACTTCAGAAACTCCCGAAAGATACCTTGACCACCTAAAGCCAACACAAATACATCATAATGATATTTTTGACCAGGGAGGATAAAATAAATAGCAGGACTTGTATTGAAATCATTGTTATAAAATCTTGCCCAAATACACAGTTCTTCCCTTCTTCATCATCCTACAGATACTCTAATGTTAAGGGTGATGGGAGTCTTCCTAATTACATTCAGCATTTTTAGATCTAGGTCGTAGGTACCAAAATACATTAACAGATTCTAGTCCTCCCAAAGTGGATTGTCTTAGGGTACAAGTGGAGAGAAAATTCCAAATTAAACTGATGTGTTATGCAATGACAGAAGGCTGATCAAAAAGCATTGAATTCAACTATTTGGGGTTTATTTGCTATACTGAGAGTGGGAAATGGAAGGGAAAAAAATAACTGAAATGCAACTGGCTGTTCTCTGGCAGTGTTTGCAGAATACTACAGCATTGCCACTTCGGCGAGGTTAGAGAAAATTTTGTCCTCAGGATAAGAACAAAGTCATACTGAAGTAATAGACTTACTTTGGCTGGCCAAAAGCTTCTCCAAAGACTGGGACCACTGTATTACCTCCTCTGCAGAAAGCCTAAAATGACAAGAAAAAGAAAATACTTTAGGCAAGAAACCATGTGATTTTATTTGTGTGTTTAAAGGAAACAGATTTTATAATTTATTATTCTATTCCAGGAATGTGTAACAGGTATTTATTAAAGTTACAACCTTCTCATAATCTGAGACCCTGGAGGCAAGCCCACACTGAGACAAATAGTCAGAGATGTGAAAACAAGGAACTATGATCTTATCCTGAATTCTGTTCCCAAACAGATGAGCTTTTACTGTAACTATGACCAAATAATTTTCTATCTGTAATCTGTATTCCTGAAATAAGAATGGTAACTCCTCTGCTCTTCACTTTAGTGTGAAACATAATTTCTTGTAAATCTTTAGAAAATGGATACAGTGGCCCTCTGAGGAAAACAGATTTAACTGAGGTGTCTTCTCCCTCACTGTCTGATACAAACATACAGACATTGCTAAGAAAAAACCCTCTTAACTTCATGAATAGTTTCTACTTCCTAATGTTCACTTCTTGTATTTTGGAAATTCTAAGTGTTATCACAGTATTTGTTGTTCTAGAAGTAGTTTAGAAATTAATAAAATAGTTTATTATATAGTAATCTGGCTATACTTATATTTTGTGTATCTTAGTACTTACATGATATTTCTAGAGTGTGAAGTCCTGATTCCAGATTCGATATGGGGTACCATGCACTTCAAATAATTTTTGAGATCTGCACCACTGAAACCAATGAATAGACATTTTTGTAATCCATTAAAATTGCAGTTGCATTTCAATTCTACTTAAATTTCTTAAAACTTTTAAACAGAGGCTGACAGTTCCATCCTGTGACTGAGGTCTGGGAAGTTACATATCCAAGTAACTTTTTTTTTTTCAAAAGACTAAGAGGTTCCCAGCATATCCAAAACTCTACTCCCGATTACTTAAGGGAAACTATTCGTTGGTATGCTTCGGCTCAAGCCATTTTTAATGATGCTATAGTCCTGAGCTTTGAGCAGGCTTCGCAGTCATTTAGCCTGAAACATGGTGCTAATTCTTAATCTCCAAGCCTCTAGTGTTATTTTAACTTCTAATATATTAGAGTTTGTATTAAGATATATGTACTTACAAAGCCTTTTGCTTCTTTTTATGGATTTTGCCTTCTGCAAGCTGGCAGTCTTCTTTTCCATTTAATTCAGTCATGTTGTTGTGGGGAAAAAAAAATCCTGGCATTTTACTTAACTTAAATGTGAAGCCACTTTTGCAACGATAATCCTCCAAGCACCAAATGTCAGTTCACTGACTCTGCTACCGCCTTTTATTGACGCAAGGCAGCCCTGCTAGTTGGTGTGAACAGATCTGTTTATCATGTATCCTCACCACAAACTGTGGAAGTTCCCTTTTTTCAGTGCACAGTGACGTGAGTCTTTTGAGAAAGAAAACAGACAGCGGTGTCTCGTGGTTGAGGTTAAACCGGATGAGACTGAATTACTTTGGGTTTGTTTTGTGTGTCTGTGTATGTCTGTGTTACCAAAAAAAAAAAATCCCCTCTAGAATTTGAATTCTTGTTCCTTTCTGATTGGTACTTCAAAATCAGAAGTACTTTTTGGGTTGTATTAAACGAGCTGCAAATATCACAGTTTTATCTTGATGAAATCCACCTGCTACATGCCTCCATTCTGAAATTTCTTATTTTACAATTTATTTGATGGGTTTGGTGGAATATAGTAAAAAGTAATTCAAGATATGCCAGTATTCAGGCTCCATATGCAACAAGGTATTTGCAAGTCACCAATTGCTCTTCAAACTAGAATTCTATGTTAGAGGAATCTGATTGGTTTAGACACATGCTGTGAAAATGTTTAAAATTGATTTTCATGGGAAAGGGCTTTGAAGCAGCAAAAACTTGTTTAGTTTTTCCAAGTGAATTTGAAAGCACATTGCCATATTTCAGGAATGCCTCCATAATTTTAAGTGATTCAGCATGTGTAAAGTTTGACTTAAGTTAGGGCTGTTGTTTGTAAACACAAGGTGAACGTTACAATGTGTTAGAGGGAGGTTTGCATTCTTTGTATATACTTGAGTGTTACTGCAAGAAGAAACCATGGACATAAAGCAAGATGAAGAATTAATTGTTACCCTCTATCTGTATGGGCTGATGATTTAGAGGTTTAAGTACTTAATGTGGTCCCTGGACATTCCAGTTTCTCCTTGTTTGTTGTTTGTTTGTTTGTTTGTTTTTTTCTGGGAAGTTTCAAATATTTTGTTTTATTGAATAACGCATACAACTTTGATTACTTAAAAATAGCTTGTGAATTATTTGTACAGGGCTGCATATGATTATGGCAACTGAGAACTTGCTCACATACCTACAGTTCTGTAGTGGACTGTAATACAAAGGACCCGAGGAGACTGAAAGCTGCCTGCAGACAGATGTGCGTGCAAGGACGGACAGCCTGCATCAACGTGGTTTCAACCACAGGAGGCTACTGATCCTTTGAATATTAGCAGTGACATAAATGTGTCTGCATAGGTCGTACTGCAGGAAACGTTCATCTCCACACTATCAGATAAACACTAACCTTTGTAAGGTAGAGGTATTTGCTAACTGTTCTTAACTCCCCTCAACAAGGCTAGAAAGGAAAGAAGATATGTTATCGGTACCATGTTTGTTTTCATACTTAGCATGCTGGTTTTTGATATTCAGCACCCTCAGATCTCATTCTGTTTTTTTAGTTAGTAGCTGTGCTCAGTGAATTACTGGGAGGGTTATAGAGATGCTGCATCCAAACTCTTCTCAAAAGGGTGCAATAAAAGGGTAAAAGGCGACAGACACAAACCACTTCAAGGGAAAATCCCTATTCCCTACCACAACTCTTCATACTTTGTAGCCTCAGGCTAGAAGAGGGGCAATGTCTTGAACTTATAATTACAAGCAGGTATAAGTAAGGTTAGGTTCTGTGAGTCTAAGAGGGACTGGGTAGAGTTGCTGCCCTGAAGAAGAAGACAGTTTGCTTGTTTGTGCCTATTATCAGTGCAGGACTGTTGTCAGTTTGTTTACCAGACAAGGAATGTCTTGTTTTCCATTTTAAATGAAGTTACTATCTTTACATTTGGGATTTGTTAAACATATCAATGCATGTTACAGATGTTGCGTCAGACCTCTCTCTAGAAAGGCTTATCAGGTGCTACTGCATGGACTTTGTACTTCACCTTCTTGCAATAAATATTCTGAGTAAATGAAGAATAGTATTTTTATCACTTACATCCAGGTAATGCTGCTGTCACACAATATTTTAATTGTTTTCTAGGTACCTTATTTATTGAGGAGATCAGTTCTGTTAGTATTAAACAACAATGTAGTTTGTAGAGTGAAATAAATTCATTTTACTGCAAGCTTTGGCCTTGATATCCTAAAGGATTCTGAAAGAGGCTTCTGAAAAGGCCACAAGCTTGTTTCTGGCAGGTTGCATGAACTGCTTTGGCTTATATCCGACAAACCTCTAAGTCTGAAGTGTTATCCAGCTTCATCTCTGTAGAGCCTATTCTAATTTTGACATTCTTTATGGGAAATTAATAGGAAATTATATCACTTTTCTTGATAATCTTGCACTGAATGCACTCAAGAATATTTTGATGGTAACAGACACCAATAAAAATAAATGCAGAAGATTTTTTTATTTTTTTGGCTGCCTTTGCTACCGGTTGGTGGAAATTTGGAATAGGTGAGACGTGCATTAAAGAAAAATGCCTATTTGTGGAAAGACTGTATGTAGTCCCTTGGAAGATATTACATCACGGGGCTCAGGGGTAGGTAGTAGCCTTTGCTTTTAGGATACTGGTGCTACTGGACTTGAAGGCAGTCAAAAGGGAAGGAGGAATATGTGGAGTACTGTACTATAAAGGAGGAAAACATCGTGGTGACCAAGCAGACCACCTGGCATTAGCTGATGTTCTTATGTTCTGCTGTTCTCATATTCTGAATTTATAATGCTCTTAATATACAACTATTATGTCCTGACCCTCTAAGCTGTCATCACAGAGTCCTGTCCAGTCTTCCAAATCAGTAAGCCCCAGTCTCTGGACTGCTACTGCTGCTCCTACATTCCTTTGCAAAGAAAATCAGTGCTGCCTCTCTGGATCACTGTAAGCCAGATCTATTTATCAATTTGTGTAAAGGTTCATGCAAGATTGGCAAAAGTAGAAAGAAGACTGGGAGTTGTGAGTGTCTGATTTGGAGATGGAATGCACAATGTATATCTAGGAACAAGTGTGGTGTCTAAACTTCTAAATCAGGGTCATAGGAAGTGTAAAGACAATGTAAAGCAATGATATTCTCACATTCTCACGTAAACCTTGATCAAACTCTGCAAAACCAAACCCTACTGCATTCAGCAGCAGATATCTCAACAAGGGAGTTTGATTATTATTCACATTGCATTTCTTTTTCCACCATGGACAATTACTTTCTTACTCTGAGTAACTGATCTTCAAGGCATCATTTTTTCTCTTGATGGAATATTTAACTGACTCTGATTCACTCTTTCTATGCAAGCCTACTCATTTTTAAGATTTTTATTTGCTAAGGCCAATGCAAGTTACCTGATTTCAAGAATGGGAAAAGTGTCCTCAAGGCTTAGGTATGTGTACAATTAAAGTGGGAGGAAAAAGAGAAACTATAAGATTAATAGGGCTGACAATATATTTTGTTACTTGAGATATGTTCTACTTCTAGAATGTAAGTCCATGCAGGAAAACAACTGTGTGAATTTCCTAAATTAAAAGTATTTGTTAGTTATTAATATGGTTATTGTAGAAGATCCTGTTTTGAGCAGGCATCCAGCTTGTGTGGTCCTATTGTTCTGAATACTTGACACTTGTAGGGTCAAAAGTGCTACTTATTCTTAACATAACTCTAAAAATATAAAACTTCAAAACCTTATGCGTTTGTCCATCTTCAGGTTCACTATCTTTGTTTCCTGTAGACAAAAGTGTAGTCCAGGCTCCAGTGGGATTTAACATGATACCATGAGGAACAGTTATGTCCTGACCCAGTGGAAAGCTTTTCACATAACTTCTATCCTCCTAATTTGCTGAGGTTTTTTCAGTTTCATCATGAGATGGTTGGTAACAGACTGGTCTCTTTTGTCTCTCACTATCTTAGTCTACATATATAAGACTTCGCTCAATTTCATGCAGAGCATGAGTGCTAATTGCTGCTTGAAATACTTTCTTGTTTAATAATTAATCTCCTTTTCTTCTATTATTATCATTTCAGGAAATTACAAAAAGAATTTTTTGACCTTTACAGATTTAGGGTTTAATAAGAACCTCAGCATTTGGTACAGAATCCTTTTTGCCCTAGGGCTGGTATCGCCTCATTTGACTCTGTCCAATAACAGGCCAGAGGAGCATTTTTTGCAGCAACGGTAGCCCAGCTGACTATCACCAGCTGTTTTTTTTTTACTGTTTTCCACACCTCTTGTAGGTTTGTAATGAGTAATTCATCTAACTTCTGAATGTGCACAGAAGACACTTGCAAATACTTGGTAGTATTCAACCTCTTTCCATGTGTTGTTTCCCATTCTTTCTGGTGACCACTTGATAGAGCGCAAGAGAGTAAAAATGTGAGAGAATTTCCAAGATTACGACACTGGACAAGTTTAGTTAAAGCAAAGAGGATAAAAAGTCCCTTGAACCCGAAGTCACGTTTGCTGGTGTAAGCTATTTCAAGCTTCTCCTCCTGACTTCTGCTTTAAGGCTTCTTTTTGGTTGCTCTTGACTGGCCTTACCCTCATTCATTCTCCATTTCAGTCCAGTTTTGTTCCTGAATGTTGTGTTTCGGCTTAGGCAAACTTCCGTGTATGGCCAATTTTTAGCTTTACTGTACTCTAACTGTTCATCATACACTTCTCTGGAGTTAGCTGGACAAATCTGGGCCGGAGAGCTGAGCCTGAGTCAAGCCCGGTCTCGGCAATGCTGCCCCACTGCAGAATATCCACTTGCTGGTCACAAAGCTGAGCTTTAACTTAACTATGAAAACAAGTGATTTCTTTGAAATACTTCTGTCTTTTACATGACCTAAAGAGATAAACTACTGATAATCCATCTCTCAAGCAGAAGAGGCACTTAAAGGAAATAGAAACTAGTTTCTATGTGAGAGGAAACCGTTCATTTTACAAAAAAAGGGGGGGGGGGGGTGCTTTTGAGCAGTAGGGATAATGTTTCGGAACATGAAAATTTTCTCTAATGTCATGTAGTCAGTCCATAATGGAGTGATGGTATCATTATGAATTTTCTTTTAGATCTAATTTCTGCTACAAGCAAATGCTTCCTGGAATTAAATCCTGAATCCACTGAGATTAAAATCTTGCTACTGGTTTTAGTTGTCTCATTCTTGGCGTTAGACTGATTTGAATGAGAATTGGGATTTTTTTGAGAGATTCCTTTGGTTGAACTTTCAGATGTTCCTAATGTTAGGTTTTTTTCCTAATTAATTCAATGATAGCTTTATTTTTGAAACCAGTAAGGCATAACCAGGGCTAAATGGTATCAGACTTCTCAAAATACAAAAGGACTTACATTTGAAAAATATCTGAAGCCTAACGACAACCTACAGCAAGGAATGCCCTAAGTTAAACTTTGGGTAATGGAAAAACCTTATTGCCTTCATTTTTTTTTGAGCAGCATAAAATGAGTAAAGGGCATACTTAACTCAATGTTTCAGCTCATGCATGGACAGAGCCAGAGATTTGACTCTGGGGTATAAGTCACCAGAGCTTTCCTGAATTCTGTTTTAGCTCTTTCAATTCCTCAGTATAAAATGGCTTCATAGAAACACTCCAGCAAACTGCCAGTTGTGTCCAAAATTGCTCTGTCTACTTCCAAACCATCTGCAGAATACTTCTAGGGGATTTTTTTTAGGGGTTCCCCTAGGTTCTGTAGAAGACCTTGTGGAGTTTTTATTAATTTTACCATGACAATGAAGGGGAGACCTGGCAGGAGTTCATGAAATCACTGTGGAGATCCTACAGGTGAATTGTTCCCTGTTTTTATGGATCGTGTGGAAATTAAAATATAGTTTGCTCCCTTCATCCATTCTGGTATGTCTACTAGCTCTGTAAACAGATTACAACAGGTTTTTCCTTTGCATGTCTCAATCTCTAAATATTTCCATGGGCATGAGCTCCCAGCTTATGTGACTTCAGTCAAGTTACTAACTTCTCTGGTTACTTCAGGTGGCTGTTGTGAGTCACCATTAGCTATTGGAAATCTCTAATAAAAAAAATTGCTGAATATAAGTTGTTCTTATAGATATTATTTTGTCTGTGGTATCTTTTTGAACTTTTATGATTTACCTTTGCAGAAAAATATTAACAATATTTAAAGATAAATGTTGTTAGCATTAACAATTGTGTTTATACTATAGAGACAGTGCAAGGAATTATATGTGTATATTTCCTCATCATACTGAAGCACATTTCGCTGAAACACACATATTCAGTAGCTCTCCTTTTTCTTATGAGCACTTCTTAATTAGAGTGTAATAAGCTTATACAGTTTATCAGAAATCAGATCCCTTTTTGTTCTGGGGCACTCCATCTGAAATAAATTAACTGTTTTATTTCTGTGAAATCAGGGGACTTTTGGTTATGAGCCATACTGACTGACACCTGGATTGAAAAAAAAAGAGAGAGAGAGAGAAAAATGCAATAGAGTGACTTTTGGGTGCTGATGGTGATGCTTCCTGTGTCTGATGTTCAATAGTGCAGGAAATGTGTTCATCACGCACCATCTGGGGAACGCACACATTTCTGATTACCTATCACATTTTTATGCAGTCACACACTGATGCACTGAACCAGTGCATTTTCTTGTGTATTATTAAGCAAAAAAATGTGTGAACGAGGCCTGAGGTAGTGGGGTGTGAAGCAGAGTTTACTGAGTGTTTTCACTGTGTACATGGAAATGTGATACGTGAGCACAATACAAGTTTAGCTTTTGAAATCTGCAGGCTTCAATTTCACCTGAATCTTAATGGAGAAAAATCAGATGCTTTATCTCTCTTACTCTTTTACTAGATAGTAAAGTTCTGTATCCTTGACTTTTAAAACAGGCAACGGTTTGATTGCACACAGATAGCAAGCTAAAACTCTTAGTTTCCATTTTGAAAATGGTTTTAGTCACTTTTAAATAGGAAAGATTCTACCGAAACATTAAGTGGCGTTATGCTGATAAAGATTTTCTGTAGACTTACAAACAGTTTCAAGTGCCTATTTTATACTTGGTCTTAGAAATTTCCTGGCTGAATCAGTGCAGGCTCAGATACAGCTTTCACTTTGAATAAAAAAATCCTCACAGGGATGGGTTCATCCAAAGATTGCCTTGTTATTGGAAGCCACTCCAGACACAAGAAGGGTCTGTCCTGACACTCAGAAAAACAAGTAGATATATCAGGAGACTACACTGGCTAAGCAGGAAACTCACAACAGAGCTCAGATTCAAAAAAGCAGTGTACAGGGCATGGAAGAACAAACAGACTACAAAGGAGGAATTTAGACATGTTGTCCAGGTGTGCAGGGATGGCTGTTGGAAAGCATTTTTATAGAAGAAGATGAAACCAGACTCTCACAATGGTGGGTGGTAGGAGGATGAGAGGCAACTGGTGTGAGTTGGCATAGGTATAGTTCATGGTTATACAGAAAAAACCTTTTCACCCTAAGGGCAGTCAGGCAGTGGAGCAGGCTGCTCAGAGGGCCAGGCCATCTCCATCTTTGAAGCTTTTCCAGATCAGACTGCATAAAGCCCTGACAAATCTGGTCTAAGCTTAGAGCTGACCCTGCTTAGAACAGGGGGTTGGACTAGAAACCTCCTGAGTTCCTTTCCAACTTGATTTATCCTGGGAGCCTACCTATAACTTAAGAATGAAAGCCACACTATAGAAGTCTAAGTTAGTAGAGTTCTGCTTAGGAAAGAACGGTCACTGTAGAAATAAATACAGGTTTCTGACTTGACTTTTTCGGATGAGAACTTCATACTGAAAGTGTATCATTCAAATTACCATTTCCTCTATCTCCCTCTGAAGGAGATAGCCAATTCTTGCCTACTATACAGATGAACTAGGAGGAAGTTACTTCAAGAAATGGGAAAAATGAAGATAGCTACATAGTCTATTTAAATATATAAAGATATAAAAGCTATATGTTTTCTGTGATGTTCTCTGAAAAACAGGCCTGCTTGTGATGAACCAGGGAAGGAAGAGAGTTTAGCGCCGTTTCCTGTCACTTACTCGAATTTCCTCATACATGTCATGCTCGCTCCTTTTTGCAGAAACTTGGCGCTTTACAAGCTGTACCACAAGGGCAGACCCCATCCATCCTATTAGTCTACCTCCCTCCCCTTCTGTGTGCCCTGCACCTGACATACCCTGATAATACAGCTGCATCTTTGATTTCCCTGACGCTTAAGGTTGTCTCATGCCAACCATGCTGCCTCCCTCAATCCATTCGACCTCTAAGGCAAAGCCAGTCCTGCTGCTGATCACATAGTGAAACAAAGGCTGCTACAGTGCCTTATGAGCTTGCACACTCATCCCTGCAGAGCTTGGGCTGGCTGGGAAAGAGCTGATATGCTACTGGTATTTTAACAGTTGCTGTTGCATGCATAGGAGCTGCAAAAGAAACACTGAATTGGGGGAGGATGAAACAAGGAGAAGGAGAGGCATCTGAGAATTTGAAGAGTCTCCAGGTGCTCAAGGAAGATGAAGTGAACCCTGGACAATGAAAATGCTAGGAAGTTCTTATTTAGTCTAGGGAAGGGCTTTGACTTGCTAGCAGGGTGATTAGTGTCAGTATAGTTCAATGAGGAAGAAACCTGTAATAAATTGTATCCAGAGAGTAGTGGCTAATGGCTCAATGTCCAGATGGAGACCAGTGATGAGTGTTGTCCCTCAGGGGTCTGTGTTAGGATCAGTCCTATTTAATCTCTTCATCAATGACACAGAGAATGGGATCAAGTGCGTCCTCAGCAAATTTGAAGATGACACCAAGCTGAGTGGTATGGTTGACATGTCTGAGGGACAGGATGATGTTCAAAGGGACCTGGATAAGCTCAAGAAGTGGGCTTATGTGAACCTCATGAGGTTCAACAAGGTCAAGTGCAAGGCCCTACACCTGGGTCAGGGTAAGCCCTGGTATCAATACAGACTGGAGGATGAAGGGATTGAGAGCAGCCCTGTGGAGAAGGACCTGGTTGTACTAGTGAATTAAAAGCTGGACATGAGATGGCCATGTGTGCTCACAGCCCAGAATGCCAACTGTATCCTGGGATGCATCAAAAGAAGCGTAGCCAGTAGGTCAAGGGAGGTGATTCTGTCCCTCTACTCCACTCTAGTGAGACCCCACCTGGAGTACTGTGTCCAGCTCTGGAACCCCAACACAAGAAAGACATGGACTTGCTGGAGTGGGTCCAGAGGGAGGCCACAAAAATGATCAGAGGGCTGGAACATCTCTCCTATGAGGACAAGCTGAAACAGTTGGGTTGTTCAGTCTGGAGAAGAGAAGACTCCAAGGAGACCTTATTGTAGCCTTTCAATTCTTAAAGGGGGCTTGTAAGAAACATGGGGACAGACCTTTTAGTAGGACTGGTAGCAATAGAACAAGGGGTAACGGTTTTGAACTAAGAGAATAGATTCAGACTAGATATAAGGAGGAATTTTTTATGATGAGGGTGGTGAAACACTGGAACAGGTTGCCCAGAGAGATGGTAGATGCTCCATCCCTGGGTACATTCAAGATCAGCCTGGAAGGGACTCTGAGCAACCTGATCTAGTTGAATATGTCCCTGCTCATTGTAGAGGGGTTGGACTAGATGACCTTTAAAGGTTCCTTCCAGCCCAAACCGTTCTATGTTTCTATGAAATTCTATTCTTTGCTAGAGTGGCTGCTACTTGTGAACTCCTGGTACCTCTGTGCATTTGGGGAAATCCAGCTACCAGTGGTTAGCATATGATTCCAAGGAAGAATGTGGGCAAAGACATTCTTACAATGCAGGTCTACTATGTTTCTTTGAAAACTCTTCTTTGGTCATATATTTTTTTATTTAAAACAAGTGATTTGTAACAAATAGTGGGTTTATGTTTGACAAGGCAAACATTCTGAACGTATTCCCCCACGTTACCAATGCATGTGGTTGGCACTTGTTTTCAGGTCTGCATCATTCAGGATGCCGGACTGAATGCTTACCAAAGTCTTTGGTGCGTGAGTTCGATTAAGAATAGCCTAATCATTCACACACCTTCTCCTTGCAGAGTTAGGAACAGAGCTTATGAAGGTGACCATGACTTTACTGAAGTGCCTGTCTGTCTCTTTGGGTCCCTAAGTATCTAGCTGCTCTCTAAAGTGGGTTGGAAATGATTCTACTTTAATTCCAATCTAAATTACTGGACATAGAGAGATGGTCCCTTGTCATTCCAAACCAGCATTTAGTTCCTCGTTAATTGTCTATCTGGAAGTCTACAGACCTTGGCTAATATGAGTACTGAATATAATTTTTGTTCAAAAGAGGAGTTGTCACACCCTCAGAATGGATTTTCCTAATACGTGTCATTATTGAAACATGAAGTAACTACCACGTCCCAGCAGCGGTGAAAACTAAATCTTTCAGCCTTGTTTCTGTGACTTCCACAGACAATGAAAAGTGCTGTTTCTGTAGTGTGGGCTATACGCTGGCAGGTCTGGGATTCCCCATCGACTGTGTGCTGTACATGTCAGTACTGCAGTACTGTAAACCAGGTGAGTTTTAATATATGTGACCATTTCCCTTTATTTTTTTAAATGAATTTGAAGCTGAACAGAAGAAAATTCATTGTGCAAACCAAGATAACGAAACCTGGAGGGGAGGTTTCATATGAGCAGCAGGAAACGGAACCTGCTGAGTTTCATGACAATAATAGTTTTGCTATTAACTGCTGAGCTTTTCTGTGCTGCACTGAGTTAGTCTGAAAGAGATCATCAAAGCTTGATGTGTATTCTTCGAACCTCGGCCTGAGAAATGGGGCCTGGAAACCACAGGATAACAACTCCCTTATAAAGATAGGGTTTCTGCTGATTGGTGCTGCCTAGGCAGTGTAAAAGATGCAAAAATTACTTTTTTCAATCTTTTCTATATTAAGAGTGTGAGATACTTGTAAAAACATGTGGATATATGTGTGTGTGTATATGTAACTTTACATTATCTCCAGTATTCCTTTAAATATAGTAGTAGAATGACTCTTTTCTCTCCATATATTATATATAACATCAAAATGTTTCCAGTAGATCTGATGAAAACATAATTGTTGGGAAATACTTGTAAACTTTTACATGTGTTTTATTACTAGTGTTACTTAAAAGCAGCTTTGCAACTTACAAGTTCACTCAAACACAGTTTATTTTTGTTTTTCATTTAAACCTTGGCTGTCATCTTTAACACTCAATATGTTCAATGACACAGAAGCACTGGACTGTTGGTATTACAACTAGAAAATAAGGGTAACATAATAGATTATTATTCTGAATAGAAGTACAGGTCTGATTTCTAGAATTGTTTAGGATCTGATTACACCCTTCAGTTTTACCATAAACTCAGTTAATGTAGGAATATTCACAATAAGTGAAGGAAATGGAAGATGACTTACACTTTTCAGGTATGACTTTTTCATTTTTTCATTTTTTTATGTTTGTTAATGTCCTTGAAATCCTAATACTTGTTGCATTTGTTTTTCTGAAAACTGTAGAATAGTTTCCCCACATATTTACTTTTGATGAAAAAATCAAGCTAGGTAATAATGCAGTTTGAATTAAAATCAGTGGAGCTAAACCAATTGATGCCAAAAATCTTCCCCTTAATTGTAGTGGTAACAGACACTTTTCTCAGCTTGGAAGCTTTTTCTTTCTTTTCAGTTGTCAC
>NW_010314160.1:58919-75491 GCF_000700745.2 Antrostomus carolinensis
AAATGCAGTAACAAATTTATAATGGATTGAGGTTTTTTTTCCTCTGTAAAATGGTAAAAGAGTGCAGAGCAAAGGCATCCTGGGATTTTTAATATAAAGGTTGGGATCTAACGAGCAAAATAAGTAAAGACAACAAGTCAGCAAATAAGAAATCTAACTTATGAGCTGAATAATAAATGAGCGTGTTCACCTGCACCAGAAGGGTGCAGAAAAATACTGCAAGATTAAGGATAAAATTTTTCCTACCACTGAAAAATTGCAGGATTTTTCCTACTTTATGATTGTCTTCCTCTAGTGAATTGCCATGTCATGGCATTTATTTTTCAGATGATTACTGATTTTGAAGAATTTTTTTCATGGATTCTTTCCCATGGAAAATGTTTCCAATTGTAATGGTTTTGCTGGGTTACATTTTGCTTAGGATATTGAATGTGGCAGATTCCCCCTCACATAAACAAATACTGCTGCTTTGAAAATGACAAAATAAAGATGTCTTATTACTGCTGGGGGGAAAAAAAGTGTAATCTGACTTTCTTTATGACATGACTTTGGCCATAAAGGTTAGTATAGGCAGAATATACTAAATGGAAGCTACAATGAACCTTGATCAACATTTAATACATCCTTACCATCTTCTCATGTTTCATGTAAATCAACCTCTAATGTGAGGTCATAATAAAAGAGAGAGACCTAGCAACGTTTACTTGCACCATTTGAAGTTCACAATACTGTTTGTGTGTTCTTCTTCTTCTTTTTTTTTTTTTAACTTGCTTTTGTCTCCTATTGTATCAAGATTTGTTTTTTACCAGCCAACTTCTTTCTTTTTTATTCCTCTTACGTTCATTGAATAACCGGCACCACTTTCACTTGTCATCTAGTTTAGTCTCACTGTGTGTTGCTATGGAACATTCCAAATATTAGGGAGCTGTGGTATAACAGAGCCCAAGGTTCCATGTGGTTTCCAGTAACAGATGAAAACAATGGGAAAAATATGATCTCAGAACCCGAGAGACAATCACAAGCCCCAAAACATTGCAACACATGGAATATATAGTTTAAAAAGCTTATGGTTGTATTGTTGAATGAGGATGCTGTTTACCTCGAACAGAACCTGTTGACGGGTTCAGTTCAAGATCAGACATGTTTTCAGACTATTCTGTTACTTCTGCAAATGTAATTTCTGTGAATTTTACTTTTTTCTCTCTCACTGACTCATACTCACACCTGTTTCCTTTTTGCCTAACTTTTGTCATACCTTGTATTCATAAAGAAGTAAGAACACTTGAAATGTAAAAGAATTTTATTAGAGATGTCTTCTTACAAGACTTAGTACTGTATTTCTTGCATTTTAAATAAATGAAGAGAGGGCTAATGCTAAGACAAAGCAGCAAATTACATAATTACCTTAAAAAAAAAATCTATTTTTTAAGTATGTGTTACCCTGGACCTGTAGTTTATCTGGATCTTTTTTTCACCTTATGATCATAGATTCTTGCTTTCCTTTCATTTCTTTCTGTGAAGCATTTCTGTCAGTGCTAGAGAGATCATTCAGCTCAGCCTATCATGTTATTGCTGCATGGGACCTCCAAGATGATGGCAGTGTACAGAGGGACTGTGGGTGAGGTAATGGTAATAGGTGACTGAAACAAAGGAGCTGGTAAAAAAGAAAAAATAAAGGGATAAAAGAGTGAGGGGACTTTTCCCATACAACTTGCAGCTGTGCTGTGGATTGAGTCCAAACCCCGTACTTTCTCAGGTCACTAGAGTTCAGTGAGATGAGGAAGAAGCCGTGACATTCATTTTCTCCCTAAACTTTGATAGAGTTTAGCTTGAAATTTCCTCATGTTCACAGAAGCTTTCCAAGAAAATAACGAAGAAAACCCAGTACTGTCCCAAATGCAAAATTTGCCCAGGATATGTAAAGTGAGGTTTTAGAAACAAATGACTCAGTTTTAAACTTCTCAGTCCTTTAAGGGCAGTAGTGGGATCTACTTGTTACCATAGGTTGGCTGCAGGAGTGATACAGAAAACATAGCTTACATAAACCTATGTATTAACCAAAGCTGCAAGGCATTCCTCTCTCCTTTTTCATGTGATCTGAGGTGTGATGCTTGACTCTCAAAAACACCTAAACCGGTTGTGGCCACCAGTGCATCTGCAGCTGCTGTCCCTAGGGGCTGGCAAAAGGAAACCACTTCAGAATGAGTGGTTTTCCACTGTCTATGTAACGTTTATCAGCTTTTTTCAAAAGTAACTAATTCCTTTTCACTGCTACAATAGCCAACAAGACGTGGTAGGGAGGGCATACTTGAGATATGGGACAAACCCAAAGCCATGATTCTTTGGAATGAACTTGGAAATCTGTCACTTACACAGAGTATCTGCATAGTAGTGCGTAGCACTTATACAGAGCATCTGCACCTTGCTGGTTCACGGTCCCTTTCTCTACTTCTTGCTACATAAATGATCCCAACTGCTTCTGTTTGCGATCTCTGCTGAGTAGCCAGCTTATTGCAGAATATTTTTTGCAGGGGACAGATGAGGTAGTTTTATGCAGGATTCTCAGAACTGTAGGATGCTCTATAAATACAAATCAGTGACTGTTAAGAGCTCACACCAACAGTGAAAAGCACCGATCTTATTTCTAAAGCAGATAAAAGGAAGTCACTTGGCCATGGGCTCTGAGAAATCTATGGCACTGCTAGAGTAGCATTAGGAAGCTTGTTTGTCATTCTTAGTAGGCAGACTTGTAATTTTTCAGTGTATATTTTCATTAGAAATTTCTAATTAAAAAACAATGCTTCATAGAATAGCACCTATATGAATATGAAAACTCTCCCACCATCATGTTTAAGTTGAGGTAAATTTTATGGTTTATTACCAGAGATCCAGCTCAGCCAATGACCTCTCACTTCAGGTTCACCACAGACCTCTGCAAGGTTCATTCTCATGTCCCTGCTCTGCCTGATGCTTTCAATGTTCTAGCTGTGTTTCCTATCATTTGTTCTGGGAAAAATCTCTCTTGTCCCTTTTTTAAATCTTTTTTTTTTCTTTTTATTCTCCTAACAATGCAGATGTGTGCATTACAAGCACACATTCCCCTTCTCAGGTATGGGTTTCCCTATTTGTGCACACCTCCTGTTGGAGCTGTGGGTGCTCCCTACACCTCTACGTGCTGGTGAGAAAACCCCTGAGGTCACACACAGACACCCAGCTGTGGGTCCCTGCCGCTGCACCCTGCACTGTCACTGCTGGAGCTGGGTGCAGGCTGCCTGTGACACCAACAGAGAGGGTGCTCAGCCTGGCCTTGGCAAAGGTCATGGTGTCAGTGAAGCGATGTCAGTGTCAACCAGGTTTTGAGCACTGTTGTTTGCACTTGAAGGTCTCTTTCCTCCCAGTGACAAATTTTCATCCTTTTTTTTCAGGATGACTCATTTGTTTCAAAAGTCTCTTTGTAATTCCCTAGTCACTGTTGAACCTGGCTGATGGTGGTTGTTTCTCTCTCTAACATGATCCATTTTGAGCAAATACTATGCTAGCATTCTTATTTTAACATGTTCTCCAGACCATTTGTCAAGGGTGGGCCATGCAGACACCCCTACGTGGAACACCAAGTAATATCATGGCTGTCCTGGAGTAGAATGGGAAAGTATTTGGAAGCTATTTTTCTCTCTGCTAGAGAAAAGGCAGACTGGCATACTCTGAGACCCACTACATCAAAAAGCTTTCCTGATTACAGAGGGTAAGTTCAATAAGTACCTGAAGACAGTAAAGAATTTCAGAAACTGATGTGAGTGCAGGGGTGACATGCTTTTTTGTTAATCTTCTTGCTACACTGATATGGTCATGTTTTAGCTCAAAGCAGGAGCCCTGAGAAGTTGCAAACATCTGTGAGAGAAGAAGTAAATTGCTCAATTTGGCTGCCTCTGTTGTCATAAAAACTGAGACACAGGCTTTGAGCCACTACCATCAGGCATAGTGGTGGCTATTGCTGCTAGCAGACTTACCTAAGCAAAGGTGGATGTACAAATCTCTTGTGATCTGGTCATGGGTAGTCCTGGGTCCTGAAGGTCTGGGAATAACAGGAGTTAGTTTCAGCAGTGGAGAGCTGGAGGAGGGGCAGTAAGTGCTGGATAGCCATAAACATTTTATAGAATTTATTTAACGTAAATCTCTGCTTAGCTGTTGATAATGATTTATATAGACATATATTTTACATAAAGAAAAGAGAGAGGAAAAACATCTTTTTTTATTCTTGAGTAGAACTTCAGTGAAATATTAAGGGAATCGTAGCAAAGAGGTTTGGATATTATGTTCTGGAGCATATTGATCTTAAGTCCCGACATATACCAGTCTACGTTTGCAATGCAAAAAGGTAGTTTGTGAATTCCAGGAACAAATGGGACACTCCTAGTGTGACTGCTACATGGTTGTTGGTTTTGTTTTGTTTTGGGTTTTTGGGGTTTTTTTCTGTTGTTTTGTAGTTTTGTTTTGTTTTGGTTTTTTTTTAAAAAGGCAAGCTAGATCATGAGATATTCTTTGGGCCTTGGACTTGCAAAAGTTAAACTCAGTTGCTTTTTGATCAAGTTTCTCCCTAAATCATCATATCTTTGAAGTTTTGTGAAGAAATAAATATCCAAAAGAGGAGATTCTTGCACAAACAGGGCTATAGATCGTACATATAGTAGTAGTCTCAAATTGGCTAGGCTTTGTGGGTCCCATTGTCAGATTGTTCCATTGTCTCAGGTCCCATCCTGTTTGCAGAAAGATGCTGCAAGATGTGTTATGTAGCTCTAAACTTTACTGATGCTTTGGAAATTATTTTAACATTAAACATTAGCATAATTATAGGAAAATTACATGAGCCTACTTATAGAAACCTACAGATAGATGCTTGCCAACCTTTGCAAAACATCATCGTATGATACTTGACTTTGTCTAGTTCCAATTTTGAGCAGAAGTGTTGAAGGATGTTACTTGCCCTGTGTAAGATGAGGTTTTGATCTTAACTGGCGTTTTTTAGCATGGAATAGCCTCTGAAATCTGATAATGTGTTTTCTAACGTGAATTTTATTCCTCCTTTATACTTTTGGTTTGTTGTTTTTTTCTTTTCCTTTGTCACAAAGTGTTGACTGCTGTTCCTGTTGCTTCTCCTTTGACTTACAGAAGATATGAACCAGTAGTATTCTACAACGTGTTGAGTTCACTCCCGTCAGTTGACTAGATGCAGCCATACATCTGATTAAATATCAAAGCAGATTAAAGTAATTTGGAATTGGTGAAAATAGGGCCTTGTGGAGACCTGAAAGAGGAAAGCAGATCAGCTTGCTACCTCAAAACAATTAGAGGAATTTGAACTTTTACATTTTGAATTCAAATACATTTTGTCTGGTTTTATTTGGCCCATAACTATTGTACTGTAGATAAAGTTTTATTATATCAGCTAGACACTATTTCACTTCCGAAGAGCACACAGCATGTATGATACTAGAATATTAGATTGGCAGATATGCAGCTTAGTGCTTCAATGGATCTTAATCTGCATATTGGTCACATATCAGCAGTATTTACTGCTACAGCAGTGAGAACAGTACATGACAGAGAACAGGAGAAGGAAGTAGATCAAATGTTAGGGATGAAAATAGCTGAGAAGTCATGTTAGAGTGATTGGAAGATAGAGCATGGCTTTTTTTTGGTGTTGAAGGATGTATCAGAAGAAGGCGATTTCCCACCACCATAAAGTAGTGATCAGTTTAAGTAAGTTCCATTGCCAGCAATATCAGGGGTCTTGCAGTTATGGGATGACTCTTAAGCAAACTGAGTCTAATTTCTGGGTCTGACATGGATTTCCTGTATGAGTTAAGCAAAACTTAGTGTTTCTGGGTTCATATCAGTTGCCTCGGCATAGACGTCTACTCCCACATGAGATACAGCAGAGTATCTGGAAAGTCTAGGCAGCACTGGCAAATATAACACAGGACCTGTGGGAACCCTGTGATCTTCTGAGGTGATGAATGAAGATCAGGTGATACATGAGAGGATGTCAGATGGCATATCACTATGTGTAGTCATTATATCACTATCTGTGGGCAACTGAATTGAATCATCTGTCTTTTTTGACACCTGTAAAATGAGGGAAGGAGCAGTTGCTTCTTGCTCCATTTCATTTCTTGTCCTCCCTACTGAGGGTGTAAGATAAGCTTTTCAGAGCCTATACATAATACAGACTGTGTGACTTTAACATTCCAGCAGTCTTTTCCTGAGCATTCACAAAAATAATTCACTCTCAAGTAGTAGCAGAGAAGAAAAAACAAACCTGCCAGCCTTGTTATTGTTCATAGAGGTTTGACAGAACAGGGATGTTATATTCAAGAAAAATTAAACTTGGAGTATCAGGGTGTGAACATAGTCTGTCACTTTATTCACTTAAAGGGGAGATAATTTTTTGAAGTTCTTTAATAAATGTCAGTTTAAGCTTTATTAGTAGCATAAAACTAAATCTTTTTTTTCCTAACTTAGAGAGTCACGTTTTGCCATCTTTGGTCAGTACAGTGAGTTTTTGTCCTGTTTGCATCTGCTTTAGACACTGGAAGGTTCCAGTGCTGTGCTCTGCCTTTTACAAGCACTGAACGCCTCTTCTGTGAACCACAGAGAAACCCTTCTTCCAACCTTCAGTCTGGAGCATAGTGAGGGAATAGAGTCACAGCCCTAGATCTTGTAAATCATTGCAAGAAGGCAGAACCTGTAATCATTCCTATATATGAATGAAAACGCAGAAAGTACTTACACCTGTTTTGGCTACTGATAAGCCAAGTGGCAAGGACAGAAGCCATAAGAAAGGATTTGTATGGAATTTAACAAATGTGCTGAAGGCAGTAGAACAACCTAAATCCAAAAGTACACTTGTTAAGGAGAAAATGTAAAATGAACCTTGGGAGAGGTTCATGTGAGTAAAGACTAATTTTGAGTTTTATTATTATAATGTTAGGATTTCTGCATTTCACGTAGCCCTGAGGTAAGAGCTAGTGTTCAGAAGGGAGTTTTGCTCAGTTTAGATATGCCCAGCCTGAGACAGGAAAGCTGAGGTTTCAAACCTTTCAGAAGGTTATTAGTCCAACCTAATGAGGATCTGAAGTTAATTGATAGGTTTTATGAAGCTGTCAAAGGTACTTGGCCTGGGTTTGGTAAAGGATCTCTGAGTGGTTTACTCAGAGTCTGAATAACCAAAGCACATAAATTTTTGGCAGCTTTAGACAGGCTGACCCTGCATCACAATTAACAAGGGATTAGTTTACCATTCTTTTGGGTGACACCTTTTAAAATGTGTTTTCTCTTTTTGCTTCATTGCTCCTTAGATAATTAAAAACAGAAAAGTTGGGGGTTTTTTCTTCCTTGTTTCCTTTTCTACAGCTTTAGATCTATATCACATGACTACATCTACTGCTTTACTTATGCACACTCTCTACTGTTTCAGTTAAAAGGTGAATGTAGGGAAACATACTCTAACAATGTCCCATCATTAAAATAGAATATCAGATAGGTCCTGAATGTCTTCTACACAGCCTACACAGCTTTTTTTCTTTTTTTTAATCTCACTATGAGACTACAAATATCGAGTGAAATGAGTAACACTAGTCCTGACTGTGATTAGTCAATCTTTTAAAACGGAAGCCGACTTCCACCCAGAACCACGTTACAGAGAAGACCAAACATAAAAAAGGAAATTGGGGACAAGTAGTCTGAAAAACTGCGTTCGAGACGTACGTCCCACATAACCACATGCTCTTGCCAGACAGACCTAAATCTGGTCTTACGCACTGTCTCCTCATGTGAATAAATAACCATATTTCATAGACCTGCATTACATCTTTTGGTACTATTTTTTTCATTTACACTATGCATTATTTTCTAAAAAGAAAAGGATATTCTTCTGTTTACTTAGTGTGATGGATTGTAGTTCATGCTAGATACTAAAGCAATTAGTCTGTATTTTCAGTATATGTAATTCAAATTTTAATGAAAATACTATTTCCTGATTGACTTTGACAAATATTGCAACAGTTAATCTTGAGAAAAAAAATGCTCTAACATATATTAGATGCGGTCAAATGAATTTTTAACTCAGTTATTCTAGCATTTGGATCTAAGGATAAAATAGATTTTAGAGCCTGAGATTGAAAGAAACATTTTCAATATATTTAAATGGCATTTCTTTAAAATATGTCCATTGTGGTTTTGTCATGACAACCCAAAACTCAGTCATGTAATCATGATTCATGAACACAAAGGTAGTATATAAAAGAGGGCATAACTGATCAATTTTGAGTTTAAACTTTTATAATTCCAATTTGAAACTGTTTGTATGTGACATTTAGTTGTGTGGTGAGGTGTAACTTGTGTCTGTTTAGAGCACGGGGAGGGTGAGGAGGTTTGGGTTTTTGACCAGACTAAAATTTGCAAAAATTCATAAAGTCCTCCTAAAACCGCTTCAAAGTGTGAAAAAATGTTTTGATTAAATTAAATATTTTGATAGAAATAGTTAATGAAAAAGCAAAGAAAATCTGAAAACAAAGGATAAAGGGGATTATATTTCCACCACAAAACGAAGCAAATGTTTGCTAGTGTCCCATCAAGCCACCCATGTACAGAGCCCCATCTACTTCCACCTACACTTTTTTCTAGAAAAGGTGAGATCTTTTGGGGAATATTTATACAAGACTATAAAAGGAAGGATTTTAGACTGCTAGATACATTTTGAACATTCATCCAAATCAATAACTTCAAAAAAAGAGAAATAAGAGACACCAAATACACTGCGGTATCAGTTCTTGGACTTGAAAGCTAATGCCTCCCCCCTGAGTTTCCCCTCAGAGGTATTAAAAGGTTAAAAAATAGTTTTTCTTCAAGTCACAAAGGCCTTGCATTTTCTCTCTCCTTTCTCTCTCAATATATTTGGTATCTACCAAACCTCTGTGCTACCTAGGGGAGGGTATAAGGGGCTTCCTACATGCACAGTTGCTAACATAGACTTGCTGAAATAC
Source organism: Antrostomus carolinensis (assembly GCF_000700745.2). NCBI lineage: Eukaryota > Metazoa > Chordata > Aves > Caprimulgiformes > Caprimulgidae > Antrostomus > Antrostomus carolinensis. Next base: position 67,961 of record NW_010314160.1, read on the forward strand.
CTGTGAGTATTTACCTCTGATAAGACAAATGGCTAAGTAAAGATGGTCAATATACTAAACTGATATGGTTTTTAATCTTACTAATATGTCTATAGACACTATTAAGTTTGCTAACTTTTGCCTTGAACAAGACTACATAAAGGCTTAAAGAGAATGTCAAACAGTCATTAATGATGGTGGGTTTTTTTAACTAGACATGGTGGGGACAAGACTGTCCTGATTAATAGAACTATGGCTCCATTTGTAGGTGAACTTAAAATTATGTGTATACAATCATATGCATTCCCTTCCATACTAAATGCACCACAACCTGTCACCTTTACATAGTTTTATATTAAACTCATAGTTTAATTTCTCACCTCGGATAATAAGGGAAAGATAAAGTCTCTAACAAATAAAATACCTTGGTAATATAACTTAGTTATGTTCCTGTAATTGTTCATCCCTCAGACCTTCAACTGACTTCACTGGAATCTGCAAAAACGTAACTCTATGAATGTTCCTTAATCAAGTTCATTAATCATTGATATGACTGTCAAGTTCTTGCAAATCCTGTTGACAATGAAACAATACAACTGCCAGGAGCTTAAGACTGTTTCTAGCTGTTAATAGCAAGAAGTGTATATCATAGAATTAATGTCTAACAGCCAGGGTGTTCTGCGTTTTCTCTTTTTGAGCATTATTTAGTATTAGTACACTCAGCTTGCATTAAAAATGATTTATTGACGGAAAAACAGATAACAGGCGCAATCCTACAATTTCATGTACCTCATGAGTAGCAATAAAACAACAGTTTCTGCTGATTCTGAAGTCCATGTGAGTAGTTATGAGGTCCGTGAGGTTTATAGTAGGACCTAGAGTAATTCTAGATGTCAGAACGCGGAGGTAATGATAAGATTATAAAGGTCTTAAAAAATCCTTGCAAAAGAAATTCATACAATAGATTCAGAGATTTTAATCCCTAGAAAGACCTTGATGACCTAGTTTGACCTGATGCAATATAAAGTTTTTTAGAATCATGTGAGAGTAAAACATTTAGAATGCTATCCAGTTTGGATTTAAAGTCTCTGTGTTAGTCTAATGTGTCTTACCATGGTGTTGTTATTAAAAAGTGTGTCTCATTCTAGTTTGAACTTGTCTTGCTTTTGTGTTTTTATTTCAGTTATAGGCTGTGATGAAGTTATTTGTTGATTTATTCCTTGACAAATTAAACAAATTGAATTTCCTTGTTCTTTTGCTAGTAAGGAGATTGCTAGACCTCAAACTTTGCTCTTATAAGCCCTTTCAATTTGGAAATGGAACATGGAAATACAAATTTGGTATGGGATGGTTTTTATGGTATTGACACAAGAACTTTAACACCTCTCTGTCTGAACAATCAAAATACAAAAGTTAACTTCTTAATCACATTTGGAATGCAGAAAATATGTGTAAGTGTATATAACATATTTTTAAATATAATATAGATTTTTGGGTTATGATATGTTGGTCTGGTCTGGTATCCACTTGCTATGGGTGATGTGTGAACAACTCCTGAATTAAAAAAATGCAGTTTTGTACATGAAGAGTAGGAATAATTTTCCTTTTTTAATTCTGCAGACTTCTTTTCAAAGGTAACTGCAGTTTAATTATCCACAGTGCAAACATATATTGGTAGCTGTTTGGGGACGTTCCCATTTATTTTTCAGTATTTGGAGATTTTTCAGGGTAATGCATGTTTTTCAAAAACACTTTTTACAAACTGAAAATGTCTTATTGATATTTTTCCCAAAAGCACACTTTTTCTTATATGCCAAAGTTGAAAAGAAGACTTCTCAATTTTCACTAGTCCTTTAAACAAGAAATCCATTGTCCTGATTTTTAAGACATGCAGTCAGTGCAGGCTTTTGCTGGTTTGTGATGAGGGACCACATAAATGTTGTCATTCCTTGGTGTTAAAAGTGTCATCAAATCTTGTGGAATATTAAATCATGGAAGGGCAGCTATGATCAGAAATTATTACATGCATTTTGAAACATTTTCCCCATCCAAGGAACCAGAGACTGTGACCCAGCTGCCTAAATATAGGCATGTACTGTCACTGAAGGTGCCCTAAAATAGTGAAACTACAGGGCCCTCAAGTATGATATTGAACCTGCAGATCTCTGCCTTTCTGAAGTAGCAACCAAGGGCAAGTAGGATACTATTCAACATGCAAAATAGCACTAAATATCTTTATTTAAAAATTTAATTTTCTACCTGGATATTTAAATAAAATAGGGTGATGGTCATTGTATTTTTAATCTGAAATTGAGCCTTGAGACTGGTACTCTGGGTCTTTACTGTAATTATCTTACAGTTCTGGCTGAATTTCAGCACTCTGACTCTTCCTTTTTGGAAGCTTTTGCTTAATGGTATCTAAAGGCTGAACAGTCTCTTTCAGCAGAGCAGAAAAGCAGATGAATATCAGTCTATGTGTAAGGCCTTGCTGTCCCCTGCTGGTAACTAATGTGAACTTTAATTTTTTTGAAAGTTTTTATGGCGCCTTGTCTGAGCTCACTTTCCTGCAAACTCCTGTTCTTTTTGTCTCTTTAAACCTTGGTAAAGTTTTTGTTCGTTTTATTTTTGTGATTTGGGTCATTGAGGCAGAGTACTCAAAGCCAGTGGTTCTTCCAGTGCCTGCCTGATACACTGCTGATAAATGGCATATGGTGTCTCTGAACTGCGTGCTGTTCCTGCTGTTCTTTGCCTTGCCAGAGGTCTACAGACAGTGGGAGAGAGAAGGCATGAAACGTAAGGGCTGTTGGTTTAAGAAGTGGTCTTATGTAAGGATGAGGTGGTAGGTGACAGCAGAGCAAGGCTTTGTGATATTGAGAATAAAAGTTACAAGTTTCCATAGGGAAAACAGGCTTAACTGGTTCCAGTGTTCTCACCACAACTTGTTAAAAAGATTCAGCCACAAATGCCAGCTAGATTTTTATTTCTCAGTCTAGGAAGGAGATATCTTTGTGCAGAAAGGGGGTTGTGTGTTAGACTTGGTCAGGATGGGCGATTCAGGACTGGCAAGGGGGAGAATGCAACAACCCGACTCAGGCTTGCCTTAATAGGTGGGCGTGTTGGCAGATACTTTCCATGCAAGTCACCACCTTCTTTCTGTTTCTTGAGACAGCCCTTAAAAACTGCAGTTGTAGAAATACCATATCTATGCATCTATATATAGACTAAGAGGCTCAAATGTGGGCCAAAGTGCTATCTCCATCCTCCTCCTGCAAGTCAGACACACCAAAAAAAGCACATAAGGCCTTGAAGTCCACCCCCATGCTGAGCAGTATTTAGCCTTCTGTGGGTAGAGAGACAGGCAGGGGATCACATCGTCAGGACCTCAGAAACCCTAAATACCTCAAATCAGGAAAAAAGGCAAGAAGGAATGGGAAGTGGGGGTAAAGGATCTGGCTAAAAAAAAAAAAAAAAAAAGAAGAAGAAGAAAAAAAGTCAGTTATAGAAGAACTGAAACTACTGCTTTTATGAAAGAACCCACACCAACCAGCCAGACATCCCTTAGTCACAAGATAAGCAGCATCTGCAGTGAGGGAGACTTGAGATGGGTCCTGTGCTCTGCGTGTGCCTCTGTACGTCCCAACTTAGCTTGTAAATCACTAGTTATTTTCAAAAGAGCAAGGAAATGTTGCAGTGATGAAGAAAATAGATTTTTTTCTTCTTCTTCTTCTTCTTTCCCCTCCAAGCTTGTCCTGAGAGAATTCCTGACAATCCTTTTCAAACATGTATTTTTCTTTAGCAAATATGGAGGTTCACTCAGTATTTTCCAAATCAAAAAGCTGTTGTTGAAAAATCCTGTCTAGATTTAATCACTTGACATATAGAAACAGAGATTTGCAGGCTATTTATTTGTATATCGATTGCAAGATCTTAACTTGAAAGGATCCTTCATACAAAGTTGAGGAATGAGGTACAAATAAGTTGAGAGCAAAGAATGTTCACTGTTATGGGTGCATGTGATGAAAGCCTCCTCCAGCTTTGTGTCTCTGCCACCTTTCTATGCTCCATTTTGCAGATGGTTTGTGTATGGTGGTAATTTACAGCTTCCTTACCCAACCCACTGGGGCATAAGTCAGCCTGTATTGTAGGAAAAAAAACAACTTTGTGATTGTACCTGACCACTAGTCCTATAACTGTGGGAGCACAAATGAAGGAAATGAAGGAGTTTTCACCTATTTTTTTTCATAAACCTAAACTGATTTCTAAGACAGTTTCAGAAGAAATCTATATTTCTGTTACACTTTACTATGTTGCTGTTCTCCTTAGGCAGTCATGCCCAAGTTTTCTTACAATGTTCCTTCTTTTCCTCAGACTTCTTCAGAGTGAGGCACTTGACTTTCTGCTCACGAGCTGTGAAGTGCTTTCTGAATTGGCCTTCTTTCTTGAGGAGGTGACGTGTGATGTGGTCTATTACAAGTATACAGAATAAAATGAGAAATGGGAGCTTAGTGTGTTAAGGTTAAAGAAACTGTTTAAGAAACCTTCCTTTAATTAGCTCGATATATCTTCCCTTTCTGTTTCTTCTCGTCATGAGTTACGACTTATTTAGTATAACATCAAGGCATGGGCTTATAGCTACCATAAATGATGGATATTTGCAAAGATTATTTGGCAGGTTCCAATCAACATTACCTTATAGAGTATGCATGAGAAAGTTGGGAAAACAAATGTTCCAGGTACATAAGTGCCCACTTAGTGGAAAAATGTTTTACTATAGTAACGGGCTGTGACACTTGCTGGTAACACAGTAGCGTCTGCTTTTAAAGGGTAGCTTTTAAAAATGAAGAAAGCAGTAAAAAGTACGTATCTGATTATTCTGTCAGAAATTGGTATTGTTATAGTGAAGACCCTGAATAATCAGACTGCTTCAGGAGAAAGTGTTTTTAATTCTCTAATCACCAGGCAGGCACTCTTCTGTGATCTTTTTTTAATCTGAGTCTGAGGTAGAGAGGTAGCACAGGCATTTGGGTGGCGAGATCAGAAAGTGTGACAGGAAGATATCTAAACAAAGAGTGTTCTTGAGAGGGTGTAAGAGTCTTTGTTTATATTTTCTATTGCTTTATATTATAGACTTCTGCTTTCTCTTCAATTTGACCCAAATACCTAATCTTTTGGCATTTTCATATTTCATTGCAAACCTTAATCAACAGATGTAATGCATAATCCCAATGCTCTTCCCTTTGGGGTTCAGCTGGTAATTAGAAAGCAGGATGCTGGAGGAGAACTAGACCTTGCAGAGCCAAAAGCCCTTGCTTCAAATTGGCTTATTCATGCTTGATTTTTGTGCCAGTTCTTAATCTTTTTTACACTAAACTGATGCTTGTAGTTAGTGAGCAGAACAGGAGCATGTATGAGTTCAAGCTGGAACATTAATTTGAAGAAACCCAGAACTTCCTTGTACACACAATAAACAACCTGTTAACTACCATTTTCAAACAAGAGAAGTTCTCCTTCCTGCTCTGTGTTTTCAAATCAGTCAAAGCTGTAAGAGATAAATTTGTACATAAGCTTCAATACCCTGAGATGGACCTAAACCAAAGTACAAAGTCTAAACAGATGGTACGTCTTGTTTAAGAGCAGAAACCTCATTTCCTGCAGCAATGTGCAAAGGAGGATGAAGGTGGCTGGGGGAAAAGCAGACCAAAATGTCCTTGAAGCAGTACTGTTTGTTATACTTTGGTGTCTCTAAAAAGATTCAAAACCGGAAGAGTGCAGAGGGGCTAATTAGCTACTGGCCCAGCCAGATCACCTAAAATAAATGCTTTTTCAGTCTGATTTCTCCAGTCCCCTGAGCAGTACCCAGATTTCTGTTTTTCTTCCAAAAAGTTCATCTTTACCATGGCAACTCAGATCACTTTCTGGAGTTTGCCATGCCTTCCTCGAATCTTAAGATCAGAATGTGCAGAAGCTGCTGTCTTCCCTGCACCACCTCTCAGTACCTCTTCCTGGCTTCCTTCTCTTTGCAAATCTGTGAAACAGGGACAACCTGGGCTCCTCCACATTGGTTAGTTCTGTCTTGTGTCACTGATGCTGGGCTGCTCTTAGCAGCCTCCTGAGCTTGCACAGACAGGGATGCAGTTACAGGAGCTGTCGGTCAGTCCTACCTGACAGATCTACCTGATGGCTTTTCCCGTCACTGTGCTGTAAAAGAGGTTTCTGTTTCTGGATCTCAGAGCTGGAAACACTGCCACTGATTTGTCAGCCTCAACAGAGGCAGGAAATTCCCTTGTTTGTGTCTTTTTGCTTCCCAACTTTGACAGTATTTGAGTACATGCATACCTCCAGACTGAGAAGATTCAACAGGTGAGTTCTTATAAATATATATGTGTGTGTGTGTATATGTACATGGAACACTGACATCCAGCTTCCACTGAAATACGTTTGAAATTTACTTCAAATATTCTATAATACAGAGGCTCATAAAGCCATAAAGTATCTTAATTTCTATTAAGATGCAGATGATTCTGAACATAGCTCAAAACTCCAATTGGAGCAAATGCTAGTTCTAATTTAATTTTTAAAATAGCACTGTTGGCATTAAGACTGTGAATGACTATCTAAAAAACTGCCACAAGGTGGTACCACAGTATTTTTGTAAGATGTTAAAATTAGCATATCAAAGCAACCCTTTTCTTAATATAGGCGTAATGTAAAATAGATGTGGATAAAAACCCATTTATTTTAAGATAATGCCTCTTAGTGCTGCAGAAGTACTCTCTGCAGAACTTTGAATTGCTCCTGTAAAGGCACCAGCAGTAGGGTCTGGCTGTCTGCCTGCTAACACTGACTCAAAAGGACACCGACATTCGCTATGTGCTTCCCTGCCATAATTGTTCAAGATAGGTTGCTTAGGTGCTGAAAGTTAAGCAGATTAAATATTTTTCTAAATTACTGCATAAATAAGCAAATTAATCTTGCTGTCTGTCTTGATTTTTCACCTTTCTTCTCCCAGACGTTAGCCACTGTAACGTTTCCTAGTTCTTTGGTAAGGACAGTTGTGCCTGAATTGTATAGACATTTCCCTGAAAATGCCAAGATATTTAGCAGTCAAGGGAACAAGAAACCTGGGTAGTTTTGCTGTGTGGGAATTGTGCACCAACTTTGTGTTCAGTGTCTGCTGTAGTGCTGGGGTCAGTGTCTGGCTGACATGAATTATGGGCAGAAAAGAATTATTTAGTGGTGAAGTACAGCTGCTGTGCCAATGAGGATTTCTTCTCTGGTCTATTATCTATTTATTATTCCAACGAGTATCCCATCTCAAGGGAATTCTGTCCTTTCCACCAGGTAAACAAGGAAAAATTCCTAATGAAGCCCCCATCTGTGTTGTGTAGTTGTAATCCCATCACTCTGGTTCCTTGAATCATACTCTGTATTTTCTGGTTTTATACAGCTTTAATACACATGGTTCACATCTCCTTGACTGAGACTCTGTATTTATCCTCATCTCTTTAATGTTTCTTCATAAATCAAACATCTGTTGCACTAATTTCCTAGT
>NW_010314160.1:75530-114250 GCF_000700745.2 Antrostomus carolinensis
AGGTGCCTCCAATTTAAAAATGTCAATGTGTGATAATTTTGGAGAGGAACAGTTCTCTGCCCTGTGAATACTAATAGTATTTTGAAAAATAAATGAGCCCTGAATAGTTCAGCTGTAACATTCAAGGCGTGTATTGAATTCTAGGACTGTGTTTGGACCTGTGCATTCAGGGCCGTATGTGCTGCTTTCAATCCTTGAAGCATAGCTCAGTGGAGTGGGTTGTCCTTAATGCAAGACCATGCCCATGGAATTCAGTTTCTACACTCCACATTGTAGCCAAAGCCTAAAGAGGTATTGTATAAACATTATCTATTGGTTCAGATCTTTGAAAGGTGTTTTTTATAAGAGTTAATAAACACATCTGAATAAACAAGCTCTTATACCAAGGTGCACAATGTACTTCAACAATATTGCCAGATATCACCTGCCCAATGGGCTAAATTTCAAGCTGTCTTCCCTTAAATATTAAACATTTATGAAGCTGAATCTCATTACATTTTTTTTCTACCATTATTCTGCTGCCTCTGTGCAGTCCCCCTGCAATTACATTCTACTGCCTCCCTTTTTAATGCCTGCAGATTTCATTTGCATATGGAATTCCCTCACTTTTATATAATTGAAGAACTTAAAGGAGATCTCTAATGGGCTGTAATTCCTATTGCCATTTCTCTTTTTTCATATGGACTGAGATAATTTAAAATACATAATTAACATAAAAATTAATAGTAATATCAAAATAATATTGAAATTTATTACAAAAATAAGATGCTATATAGAATTTTCTTAAAAGATAAAACCAGCCAATTTTGTGGCATAGACTGCAATGCTTCCATAAGGAGTTTGGTAAGCAACAACTCATAGGAATTGTCTGATGGACTTCAATGCATAAAAAGCTGTTTTTACAGAGGACAGTAAAGAATGAATTATTTCATATTTCCATCCATTCTAAAAGGAAACAAAACAGACAAAAAAAAACACTTTGTTTAAAAAAAAGAAACAAAAGTTTTTATTTTCATAATTATTAAATGTATAGATAGAATTAGAAACTGCATTTTTCCGGGATAAAGCACTTAATGATGGTAGGCATTCTTTTTTATTAATTCACTTCACAGAAAGTTGTGGAGATTTTTAAGGGATCAGGTGAACAATTTTTTAAAAACTGGAATCCTCCATTTGTGTACCCCTTTACCACTCCTCCAATTCTAAATTCAGTTCAGAATACGGACTCATTGCGTAGTCACACGTGGCAAAGGAAAGTGTTAGTCTTAATCAAAAGATTTTTTAAATTTATGCAAAAATGCAGTTTTGCTAAGAAAACAAATGATTTCTGACAACAGAAATCAACTCCAATGTGGTATGTCATTGTCGCTACAAAAAGATCTACATAAAGTGTGAGAATAATTGAAAAATGGCAGAAATATCAGAAAGTATTAGGTATGATCCAAGTACAGTTTATTCTAATAAAACAAGTCTCAGAATAAATAATGTCCAGTTCTGACTTACTATCAACAGTGGAAAAACATTTGAGATTGTAAAGGCATCAGTATTAATGAGTCTGTCTAGTCTGGAATATGTTGCACTTACCACTTGACGTGAAAAGATATCATGTCACAAAAACCTCTTTTATGCCATTTAACAAGCTACATTTTTCATTTTATTCTCCTAAAAGGCTCAGCTCTGGTAAGAAATTCAATAAATAGTCCCATTTTATCTCATTCCAGCAGGCAAAATGATTGCATTTAGATCAAAATCTAGGCCATTTGTTCTGGAAATTAAATTCAAATCAATTTGAAACTATTAATGTTGTATAGTTGCTGGTAGTGCTCCAAGACAAGTGATAGCATCATATAAATTTAGAATGGACTTGAAGCAAGAGAATTCTCTTCACAGCGAGGAGCTTGGGTAAAAGACCAAGTAGAGGGCAGAACTTAAAAAAAATAAAAATAAAATAAAATTAGCCATACAGGCAGTAGTGTTATAGTGTCAGTCCATGGCATTTTATCTGGTATCTCCTAGTTTGTCGTGTAATTTTACAGTGTCAAGAGCATTTCAGAGGTTTTCTGTTGTCAGGCCATTAAGCCTGAATTTGCCTATGCATCTTCTCCATTGAATATAATGTTTTAAATAACAAACTAGTTCAACCTTTCAAAGGAGCATCCCCTGTTACATTATGTGAAGAATGAATTTTATCTATTTAGAAGCAAATGCCCCTTAAACCTTGGATGTTGGCTGTTTGCTTAGGTTAGTGGCAGAAGTATTTACGATTAGATCAGAAGAACTATTCATAACGTTATTTATGTGTGGTGGTATTTAAAGACTAGACACTCTGTAGCCTGTAGTTAACATAGTACAGTTATTCTACATTTCGGAGGGAGGAAAAGGTAATACATTTTTCATAGAATCATGGGAGTTGGAAGGGACCTCAGGAGATTATCCAGTCCAACCCCCCTGCCAAAGCAGGTTCCCTACAGCAGGTTGCACAGGAAAGCGTCCAGGCAGGTTTTGAACATCTCCAGAGATGGAGACTCCACAACCTCTCTGGGCAGCCTGTCCCAGTGCTCCGGCACCCTCACAGTAAATGAGTTTTTCCTTAAGTTTGTCTGGAACTTTCAGTGTTCCAGTTTTTGCCCATTGTCCCTTTTCCTGTCACTGGGCATCACTGAAAAGAGCCTGACCCCATCCATTTGGCCCCCACACTTCAGATATTTACAGACATTGATAAGATCCCCTCTCAGTCTTCTCTTCTCCAGGCTGAACAGTCCCAGCTCTCTCAGCCTCTCTTCATAAGGCAGGTACTCCAGGTCCCTAATCACATTTGTGGCCCTCCACTGGACTCTTTCCAGAACATCCCTGTCTTTCTTGAACTGGGGAGCCCAGAGCTGGACACAGTATTCCAGATGTGGCCTCACCAGGGCAGAGTAGATGGGGAGGAGAACCTCTCATGACCTGCTGGCCACGTTCTTAATGCACCCCAGGACACTGTTGGTCTTCCTGGCCACAGGGGCACAGTGCTGGCTCATGGCCAGCCTGCTGTCCACCAGGACACCCAGGTCCTTTTCCTCAGAGCTCTTCTCCCGCAGGTCCGCCCCCAACCTGTTAACCTGTACTGATGCATGCAGTTATTTCTCCCCAGGTGAAGGACTCCACTTGCTCTTGTTGAACTTCATCAGGTTCCTTTCCTTTCCTCTTATTTATTTTTAATAAGAGGTTTTTTGCCACTGGAATTCAGTGAAGAGTTGAAAGGTGAATACAGTGCAACTCGCCGAAGATTATTGACCAGTGTGGGAGACAGAGTTGGGTAATCTCTCTGTATCCTGCCTTGCTATATTCCTCATGCTGTGAGGGTATGGAGATGTTGCTGCTAGCACAGATAAGAATAAGAAGTTTTTTATCCAAAATGCTTAATCATACATTTTCATGATCTCTCTTCTCTCTGCTAAAACATGATAGGCAACAGCATAGTACTTTTGAAATAATTCAAGAAACATAACTTATTTAAGGATTTCTTTTTTCTCCCTTTCTTTTCTGGTTTATAAGCCTTTAAATTCATAACCACTGTATTAGAAAAAAATTGTTTCCCTAGAGTTTTTACTGAATACATGCTTTGGTTTGCCTTTCCAGGACTGTTATGCCTAGTAGGGAAGTATTCATAGAACTAAAAATAACCTACATGCAAACCTAAATGGAAACAGAGACGGACTGAGAGACAAATCCAGCTCTACTCATTTTATATGCAAATAACTAAACTCATGCAATACAGAAAAAAAAACACAGCAAACAAACAAAAAAACCAAAGGCAATGTCTAATTTAGGACAAAGAAATGATAACATGGTAGTTAGAAACCATAGCAACTATATATATATATATATATATAAAGAGGTAGGGAATCATTTGCTGTAGCATTGTCTCATTTTTCTAAGTAAAGATCAAAGCATCCAGGACCTCCTCTGAAATGTGTAAGAATGCATTGAGTCTAATTTCCAAGGCCTAATATTATTGAAGTTGAAAAGCTGGGAAAAAGTGGAAAAGAAACTTTTCTGGGAGGTGTTTTCTCTCAAAATGAATAAGAATATTTGAAGTAGAGCTTTTAGTGGTAATTTTAGTGTCACTTGTCAGTTCTTCAAAATACTTTCCATTACTAAATGAGTATTTTCAAATTAAGTTATTTCAAAATTTCAATATCAAACAGTAACAGTTCCTAGGCAGTGCAGACACAGCATATCATGCTGTATTTAGTGAATGAAGGTGAATGGAGGTGCATGGAGATCTCATTTTCATTACTTGATTTAATTTTTCCTTAACAAAATCGGGCTGCTTCTTGACCTACACGAGACCTTTAACCAGTGTCAATAAATGTGACACCTCTCGTCATGATTGGGTTTTTTTCCTCCCTTGTTTTTCAGTATACTGAAAGGTAGAAAATGTGCTTCATTTTTCAGGTCCATAATGTGCTTTTAAGTTCCACCAGCAATACAAAGGGTAATTGTCATACAGAAAGAAAGATATTGTACTCATTTCATTAATTTAATCTACCTGTGCATTCTTTGCAAGAGCCAAATTATATGTGGTAGGTTTCCTTTTCTTAGACATAGTAGTAAAGTCCAGATGTAGCAGACAGTCTTCCCCAAAATCCAGGGAATGTTTTGGTAAAAGACAGTTATTATTGGCCTTTAGTCTTTGGAACTTCTGGATGTTTTATATTTGTAGTTCAGAGAGTGGATTGTTTTATCTTCCATCTGATCTAACACCCATATAGGTGAGCAGGGGCCCTTCCAGTGGCCAATGTGCCTTCATTTACATGATTCCACACAAGCTGGAGCACCCCTACATGTGTGGTATAGAGGCAAGGTAAAAATCAAAAATGTAATGAGCCAGCTCTGATGTGCATGTGTGGGGAAGTTTGTCAAATTGAATGTTTTCTAGCTGCTGCTTGCTGGAATAGTTTGACCACACTGGTATCATTCATGTTTGATAAATTGCAGCAATTCTTAAAGGTGCTACTGCCTTTTTCCATGATTGAGTTTCATTTCAAAAGCTGCATCCTCTAAAACAGCTGAACTAGGTCAAGAAGGGAATCTCCCATAGACATCCCATCAAGAAGGAGATCTTATTTATTTAGAAAATAAGGCTGGCTTAAGAAGGGCACTGTGCCCCAGTGGCTGGAGAGCACCCAGGGAGGAGAGGACAAGCAGGGTGTCGGTGTACCATGGGGACAGGTCTCTCAGATCTGACATCAACCAAAATGCCTTAGGAAAGCCCTGGACTGAAAACTGCCAATTGAAAATTCACTTTGACAACTCTGTAACCAGAGGTGAATATTAGACTTGCATATTTGGGTACATGAGCAAAACTGTTATTCCGGGTGGGTTAATGGGTGCAAAACTCTTCTCAAGTTGTGTCGGTTCTTGGCGTGATGGTTGCCTTATTTAGCAGCATGAGGGATTTGCTTGAGGGATTCTGTATTCTGAACTTTTTTGTTTTCATCAAAATCAAAACAAAATCTAGGAGGTTCTTGTGCAAAGCCTGTGATTTCGTGTCTGTTCAAATACATTTTTGCATTATAGTGTTAGCAGAGAATTTTCTGACAAAACAGAAAATACAGAGTCTTCATCTGCAATAGTTACAGAAGTGTGCTGAATTTAACAAACCTTTGACAGGACGTAGGTAGGAGTCTCACAAAGTCCCATCTTCTACTGGAAATATACCCAGCTGCCTATAATTTGGGATCCTGTGCTTCAGAACAATCCTGATATCAGTCCTGTGTTGAGGACTAATGATGCATTTATCATATTTATGTATAAGCTTATTATATTTTGTAAATATATATAGATATATGAAAATATATTTATTTATTTATTATTCTACTATTATGGCTTTAACTTTAATTCTGGGACGGTCCTGTCATAATGTGAGCATGGTGGTCCTGATGGGGTTGTGAGACTAGATGCTGTTGGAGCTTTAGGATTGGTACTGTGTGCAGGAATTGAGGGATTTTAGGGTTGGGTTTTTTTGGTTGTGGGTTTTTGTTTGTTTTTTTGTTTATGTTGTTTTGTTGGTTTTTGTTTTTAAGAAATGAGGTGTCCACTTTGCATTTATTTCTACCATTTCTATTTGGTAGAATTTTTTCATAAATCTACTTTTTTGTGCTGAAAAAGATTGAGTGCTTTGAAAAAAAAAAAAAAATCTCTAAATTGAGAGTGTTGCCTGGCTTGGACTTGTAGGTAGGGAGGGAAAAGCCAAATAGCCACTTTTTATTTTTCAGTGAAAGCAAATGGGAGGCTTGGAGTGCAAACATGGTTTCTAATGCAAGTTTTCACAAGTGTTTTCTATTTAGCTACAACAGTATTTTCTTCCTCTTTTTATTATGGGCTAGCAAAAGAAAACCACACCAAAACTTCCCTAAAAATTCCACCATAACTTCTGTAAGATAATTCTTGAATTATTATATTTGGTATTAACACTACTCTAGTAGTCTTCTTTTCTTTTCCCACAGCAACCCAGGGCTGTGATTAGGATAAATAATTCTGGTAACGTGTTAGTGCTTGAGTTCCCCAGGAATAGGTGATGTACAAACTTATGATAGTTGTGACCTCTCTACACAAAATTTATATCCAGGTTTTTCAAACTTCAGGGGCTTTGACAATGAAGATATTACTCTGATATTAAGTGGTTTTGCTCTGAAAGATCACTCTGCAGCCTGAACACAGATACTGCTTTCCTGGAGAGTCTGCATGTTCCCCAAATATTAAAGGGCATAAATATATTACATTTTGATGGAAAATGGAGGTAACTTCTCAATTTCATAACTGCTGCATGACAGGTTATACAACTGGGCCAAGCTCACATTGGAAGTCCTTGGTGAAGTTCTGGGATTTTGGCAAAGTTCAGGCTAAATCTCCTAAATCACACTTATTTAAGTTTAATTAACTTTGGTAGTTAATCAAAACTAGCATAGTTTTAATTAGGGACTTATGAAAAGATTAGTACTGTTACTTTACACTTGAGTCTGTGATACCACCTGAAAGTGTAATTACTATACATTTCTCTTAAAACATTCTATATTGAAAATATGTTAAAACCATTTATGATGCTTTATTATGTAATTATTAAAATGAATGTCATGCTAAAATGTTAAGAAGAATCTAGTCTTTTGACAATATTTATGTTGTTGATCATAGAGAATCAGACAGATATCATGTGGACATGATGCCTTGTATTGTTGTTTTTACATAGTTACCAGAATAAAAACATGCATTATTTTTATCAAGTTTGACTATTTATATATATTTTTAACTTCTCTTTATGCTGTGTTTTCAGTCAGGAATTAGAGATCCTTTGCAGCCATCTTTCTATCACTTTCTAGCTCTGTTTGTGGTGGGGTAAAGCCAGAATTGTGCAAGTTTTAAAGAGCACAAAGACATTTCATGATCACGCATCTATTTTCAAGGTACTTTTTTATCCCTAGGTCCCAAACGGTTGGTAGAGCAGAATTTTTTGGCTTTCTACTTGCCATACTGAGAAAGGTGACATGATCCCATTTCTTCCTACATGTGAGAATTTTCTGTTCCAAAAATCAGAATTGGATTTGTAAGAATGGAAAATTGAGTAGATAATGTAATTTCAGCAATCCTGACTGCTGTCTTTGCTATGACTTTACCCGGCAGAAATCCCCTGGCACAGAAAGGGAAGGATACCAAGGCTGTGCTGCAGGCGGAAGTTGCCATTTTCCACTGAAGTATCATTGCAAAATGACTGGTAGCTGTGGGACTACCCACAAAACAAACCCACATCCTCCTTGTAGCTCAGCCTCAGCAATCGTACTCATTTCTCTGTTAACCACTAGTACTGGGGAAGAAAGAGAAGAGAAAGAAATGCAGACAGCAAGAAGAAAAACTAGGTGGTTGAATAGATGATGATAACAAAGAAGAGATATTTTACACCTTACTTACCTACCTACGTAAGCTGTGGCAGGACACTAACCTAAGGACGTAACCAGGCAGCACATTGGGGCTTTCAGACTACTTAATATCCTTTATTGTCTAAATGAATTAATTCCTTAATAAAGTCTGATAAAATAGAAAGGATGTGATGGTGTGTAGAAGGCATGAGTATATAGAAGGCATGAACAGGTTCCAAACAGGGAGAGACTCTGAGAGAATTAGAGCAGCTCTGAAGCAAAAGAATCAAAAGGACCAAATCAGTATCAAATGAAAGATTTTCCTTTTTTTTTTTTTTTTTTTTTTTTTTTTAGAAAAATCTTATTGCTGACTCCTGTATTTAAAATTGTTTTCCTTAGTGAAAATTCTGCCTTCCTCATATGGTTTAAAATATTTTTTCTTCAGTATTATGCCACAGCTCTTTTCTTCACCTAAGTATATGCAATAAACCCTGTAATAGCGATGAATGGGATCAGTGTGCGCATTTGGAGACACCTGAAGATTGTACTAGAATCCTAGTGTATCTTGCTTGTTTGAAAAATAACACCGTGACTAAGGTCTGATTTACATGCTTACTTGCCTAAAACTTTCTCTGCTGCCTATTTTTCTGCTTATCTGAAAAATGGTGATAATTATTGACATTACTGCTTCATGCGTACATGGCGGCAGTATCACTGCTACATTTGGAAGCGCAAAGAAAATGAATTATTGACAATGTACAAATGAGTGTTTACTCAGTTTTTTTCCAAAATGCCTACACAACTAATAAATGAGACTTTTCAATAAAAAATTAAATTAAATACTAAGCAAATTGAAGAGTCATGCTGAAGAGTGCTGTGTTATGAAACATTAATTTGCTCTGAATGCCAGGAACATTTTTATAAAGCAGCTGCCTATTTATTAAGTATTATCATGGTGTTGTCTACTGTATTTCTACTTCTCCTGTTTTGAATTGGTATAAAACATGTTTAAAGGAGGATTTTTTTCTTTCCTTTTTTTTTATTACAAAGTACAAATAAGATAATGAGCCAGTAAAGGTATTCAAGTCTCCTGAAAGGAATTTAATTTTGAGGCCATACTTCTAAAGAAAAATCAATGGCAAACCAGAAAACTAAAACATTCTGCTTAAAAATGTGAAAACACCTTGACAAATAAAG
Source organism: Antrostomus carolinensis (assembly GCF_000700745.2). Lineage (NCBI taxonomy): Eukaryota > Metazoa > Chordata > Aves > Caprimulgiformes > Caprimulgidae > Antrostomus > Antrostomus carolinensis. The sequence goes on from NW_010314160.1 coordinate 84,626, forward strand.
CAAGCACTGCAAAAATTATCAATGGCAAACTTCTTTACTAAAAAGGTAGCTCCAGTGTCTCAGCATATTCCATCCTGCTTCTCGACTATTTCTCCGCTCTTATTAGAAAGTATCATGAGCATATTGTACTTAAAAAGAAGCTGTCAACGGCAATTCTTAGATCTGGTTTGTACAACCACTTTAACAGAGTATTATCTGTACTGAGTTGCAATGGGAGACGTTTACAAATTCATCATCCCTCAGGTATTTTCTCACAAAAATGGGAGCCATCTCTTCTGATTTCTGTTCTGTTGCTTGTTTACTAGTTCCTTGTATGCTTCTGACCTTAGAAACCTGGGAAAAGAGTCCTTTGCCATGAGACTATAGATTAACCTCTGAGCGTCATCAAAGCAGCTGAGGGTGGGCTTGGAAATATTCTGAGAGATGTGGTTTTTGGTGTGGAAGTCAATATTAATCTGTAGGAAGAAAAGCATGAAACCAATGTCAGTTTGATTGGAAAGCTGAGGTCTGTTTGTGTACAGGAGACAGTCTGTATTTGAATTTCCTCCCAAATACCCTGACTGATGCAAATAAGCAGGAAGGTCGTCCCTTCGTTTTCTAGCATACTGGATTCTTAATCTTATTTGGCTCTTTAAAAAGATGGCATCACTGAAAAAAAGAAGGGGAAAATCTTGCTTCTGATTCTCATCTTTTTGCCAAACCAAGTTCTATGAATTACCGATTACCTTATAGTAAATGAGAAATGAAGGTACTCAGCATTGTTTTAAGGTTTGGACCTATGTATTTTCTAATGATTTTTGCTTTTAATAATAACAAAATGGATTTCAATCATATGTAAGACATGGGGACATTCAAAGCACCCTCACTATCAAAGGCAAAAACATCAGTCTAAAAGTTTGTTAGGGAGTAAAATGTAAAAAATCATTAATTAGCAATTTGTTCCTTCACAGGAAGCATTTTTTAAATGATTATAAAATTGAATGCTGTGACGGAAATTTTCTCAAGTTTGCATTTTAGTTTTCATCAAGTCAAAAATACCTGTACAAAAGAACAAATAGAATCCTTAACATTCCAATATTTTGGTACCTAAAGTACAGAGGAAATGGTGCTTATTGCATTATAAAACTGGTGAGAGAAAACAAATTATATTGAACATTTATTTCCTTAAATCTTAAGGCAGAAATTTCACAGGGTGGGATAAACCCGTAGCCTGTGTGAAGGCTGTATTTAAAGTATAAACGATAAGAGGTCTTTGTTTGCTTTGCAGAGTTCCTCACAATGTAAATAATTGACATGAAAATGGAAGTACAGCCACTTTGAATTGTATTTTCTGTCATTCCTGGAGGTTTGGATCTGAACTTTTCACTTCATTCCCATCCTCAGTACCCACAGTACACACAAAAAACTATTTACCTCCTTTGGAGCATCAGCTTGTATAAAGTCAGAATAAATCTTCTGGGCTTTTGAGGCAATCTTAGTGGAGGACTTGGTTTTCTTGAAGTCCTCACAGGCCAGCCAGAACTCCACATTCTCCTCACTGAACTCTGACTTCAAAAATGTCCTAAAAGCTGCCAAGCCATCTGGGGAAAAACGCGTGAGATGATGAGTAGAGGAAAACAGAAAGACTAATTCAGATTATAAATATGAATGTACACAAATGTGTGTGTATTTGTGTGTGTGTATATATATATATGCAATATATTTAGTGTAACTTATATGTCTGATACTGTTTTTCCTGGCAGCCAGCAGTTAATCTTAAGAGGCTGTTGTGGCAGAAATAAATAGGAGATAAACCATAGCAATGATAAGGTGACTGAAACAATTCTTTCAGAGAGTAACTGAGGAATGCTCCCAACATCTGCCTGCCCTGGTCTGGTCTCTCTAGCACTGATACACTACTCAAAAGGGGATCCTGGAGATTTTGATCTACGAGTGGATTTGTAGTGACTAGAAAATTAGGGGTTTGAAGCTGACTCCTGATCTAAGAAGCAAGCAGAAAATTGTCAGAGCTGAGGTGAGCCTGCCTAAAAAGCACTTCCATCTCCTTTCAAGTAATGATTAAGACTTGGATTAAGAGATGGACTGTTTGTTACTTCTTTGTTTGCACATTTTTGGACTTTTAAGAGGAAAAAAAATGAAACAAAAAAAGGTTTGTTTGGAAGAAATTTTTTAAAAATAATCCAAATCACAAGCTCTTAGAAACGAAAGCTGACAGCACCCAAATTTCCTTGTGTTAGTCAAATTAATATTATTCAGAAACAGTATGGAGGACCCCGGGGTCCAGGCCACAAAGTTACTGCAGGAAAATAGGGCAGGGGTAAGGGAATTTTTAAATCATCTGTTGTTTAGGGTTTCAAGACAGTAGGAATGGAACTCTTGGAGAAGTGACTTTGGATATATTAGAAATAATAATTTTTTTGTTTGACTGAAAAATCAAGGCACAACATTCATACATTTCTTTGTAATAGGAATACCTAAGAATAGATTTTTTTAAAAATAGGAAAAACGGAACAATTGCATTGGAGAGTTTAACAACCATTATCTTCATAAAACAAAACTCTTTCAGAGCACTTCTGCCTTTTTAAATGTTCCTTAAGCACTGGCAAGAAAGTGTATTGTGTTTGCAGCTTGGAGGAGCATGCCTGCTCTGCCTTTCAGCACAGCAGCTGCCCTGCCTCCAACAGAAGTGCTGGTGTGGTTCAAAGCGCATGGAGAGTTGAACTTCAGAGGAGTGGGAAAACTTGATAGCAACATTTGTGAACTGGGTTGACACAAGTTTTTAAAAAATTATTTTTCACTTACTTCTTACCTTTATTAGCTAGTAGTGTGTCCACAGACTCAGACCAGGCCATTGTTTCCCCAGCGTTTGACCTGTGGAAACAACATCTATCCTTGAAAATAGTATTGTGATCTTTTGCCTGTGCAGTCTGTGGTAGCTAGTCTATTATTTGGTCATCTCCTTGAGAGAGCAGGGTGAGTAATCCATGTTGCTCTATGCACTGACTGACAGAAAGTCAACAAAAGTTGGAACACTTTTTTTTTCTTTCCTTTTTAAGAGTGTAGAGAGCAATATAGACTCAAAGTACAGTGTTATTTGACATTGGCAACTTGTTTATTCATCCAGGACATAGCAGTAATGCTTGCCATTGGTTGAACTATAATAAAAGCATAGGAGAGATATTAATGTTCTAGAGTGTGTTATTAATTTCTTCTCCAGTTCAAATGGATTAAGTATTAATTTATATGATACTCTTTGCTCGGAATGAGTAGAATTATCTAAAATGTTATCCTACTAACAGTAGTAGGATAAATGGACATTCCTTCAGTTTCTCAACTTTATAAGTTGAGTTAAATTCATAGTTTTCCTCTTCCTTTGTAACTTGCTGTAGGCTTCTGTTAGAAATGAGACACTGAACTAAATGGACCCTTGCTCTTACACAGCCTGGGTGCTATGAAGGTGTTCAGGCTGGTTCAGAAGCACAGCTTAGTGTGCAGGCTAATAGAGGACAGCCGCACGATCTGACAGGCAGAGGATGTCAGGCATGGGAACTAATGTGGGGAATTCTTTTTCTTGTAACTTGGGAAGGATGGTCATATTCAATTTAGTCCACGAGTACATAGATAAAAGAAACTTGTCTTTTATTCCTGCAACTCTATGTTTAGATTAAAATTACCATGGTATGAGTTTTTAATTTAAACATCCAGCAGAGAAAAAGACCCTCCTTTACCAGCATTATTGTTGTTGCTTGCACTTTCTGTCATTTGAAACCTTGGAAGAATATGTTTTCTTGAAAATGAAACATGCTGTGGAAATGTCAGGCACGTGTGGAGATGCCAGCACGTGCATGCCTCCTTTCTATCTGATTTTCCCAGTTTTCTGACAGTTGGTCAGTTTGCAGCCTCAGGCATCCCCAAATGAACAGTAGTCTCATATCTACAGGTCAGTAACAGGCAGGAATAAATCTGTTTGGTCACCTAGCTCCTATTTTGTTTTAGAATAAGGACCACACTCCTTCAATAAACCTTGGTTCAGTGGTTTGTAACTGAAATTTTTTTAAAATATTTTTTTAAGGAAATTTTTGAAAAAAAAAAAATAAAATCAAATCTTACAAACATCCTCAGCCAAAATTTTTGAGCCAGAAATTTCAAGTGTTAATCGGTTCTTCTTGTAACTTCTAAAGACAGGTAGTAAAAGATGAATAATTTTGTCGAGCTAATACCCTTTTATCTACTCAGAATAGAGTCAGTGGAAGGTTTTATCCCAGCTTATTTTAAATTTTAGTAAAATTAATGCATTTGAATTATTTTTAAGCATAAAAGTTCAAAGGGAATGAAGAATCTTGAAATAAAGCAAACAGTTCAAACTGCAAGGCCAGAGCAGAGTAATTTATTCCCCCTCCCCACCATTTTGGATACAGATTTTTTTAAAAGAAGACAAGGAAGGAGACACATCAACTTTACAATACCTGCAAGAACACCTGGAGAGGTAAGTCGTAATTAAATAGATTGGTATCTTGTGTTGCTTTTGTTGAAACAGTTACATTTTATACAAATAGTAGAAATGTATTAACCAGACAAAGAGAGAGGAAAACAACTTGTTAATCCTCTGGTTATGTATCTCATATAGGTTATGGTAGGCAGGGGGATTTGAAATTGAATTTATATTCTATGTGAAAATAGTAGTCACAATATTGTAGCAGCTCTGGAATAATTTGTGTGCATTTTCTCTCTCATTTGGTGGTAAGAAAAGGGAAATGGGAAAACTTGGAAACATTTTTTTTCAGTGCAAAATCAAAACAAATTCCAGGATTTTTTTTATGGAAAGAGCAACCTAATTTTCCAACTAGACCCTGTTTCTGTTTGAAAAACCTCACAACTTAGTTTTCAGGGGGATTAGTCATTCTGCACTTGAAAGATTTTTCTCAGTTTGTCTTTCTGGTTTCAGACATGCAAACTCACGGGGTATAATTTTTTTCTACCTCATGCCTAGGTCTTATATTTACATCCCTTAGGGAGGACAGGGGTTCATCCTAACTAAAAACAGAGCAGGTCACCCTTGGCTCAGCAAAGAATCACAAGCCACAGACACTGCCCACAATGCTGAGGGGTGGGAAATGTTGGGTGGGTGGCAAACAGAGTGGAAAAGGCTCTGCACAGGCTGTGCTGCTCTTCCCTCTAGACTAGCGTTACACCAGCAGGTATTCTCAAGGCTAACAAGATACCCACCCATCAGGAGAGCATTTTAAAGTAACCTTTGAAGTGAAGTTTGCTATGCTTCTGTCTGACCAACTGATGTCTGAAATCACCTATGGAAAGACCTTTATGCTGACTTTATGCCACAATATACATTAACTTAAAAAATAAGTATTTCAGGAGCTAAAAGGCTCCGGAGTCTGATAAATGGACCAAACACTTCATTCTGTATAAAATATTACAGATTTTCTTAATTTACAAAAAGAGCCCCACACTAGAATTCTATAAAAAATATTTGATATTCCTAAGGGGACTCCAAGAGCTTGACTGTCAAAACCCTGCTCTGAACTATACAGGTTAGTTTGAGAGCAGTAAGTCATTTCCCAGCATCACCACTAATGGTACTTTCTAATTATAAATTTATAAAGAGATTAATGTGATAGTGTCACCATGTTATGTAGCTGTAGTTATAATTATTACAATAGATTGTGGCATTGACACCTTTAACAAACAAGCTTTTTTGTAGCTGTCAGTTTAGTTGTATCCGGACTGCACAAAATTATATTTAAACAAAAAGAACAAAATAATGCCTATTTATAGATATACATGCACGCATACATGAGGGAAATTTGAGTGCAAATACAGTCAGTGTATACTGAAAACACAAATTAAAACTAAACATAGCATTGTGCAGTACTTTGTCAGATGTGCTGATGGAATTAATTGGCAGAGAATTTGTTTTAGTAACTGTAATAAACTTTTATCAAATATATAACAAATTTTCAGGTTGTTTGGTTGGTATTTACTAGCTTTCTTGTCAAACAAAAAATTAAAATGAAAGACCTGGGTAAAACAGATAGCATGAACCTAATTCTGCTTCTTTTCCTTATGGGTAATATTATTTGTTTTGTTATTTACTTATCACTTAGAGAATTATCTCACTGACCTCATGGGATTTACTTGAATGGGAATATCAAGCTGAAATGACAACAAGGCATCAAAATAAACATAACCACTTTAAAGGGGGAAGGAAAATAAAAGCTGTCCAGATTATTCAAAAGTTGATCATCCCATCCCATCCATCTCCCACAATTAAAACAGCCATAAACAACAACTCACTTTACTGGCATTTTCTGTTCCACTGTCTGACTGTCACAGGTAGGGCAGAATTTCTTTTTCTGACTGATCTTCAAGCTGAAGATAATGTGACAGCAGGACAACACAGTTAGTAAGTGAATAACCAAACAGTAAAATGCAAATTGACAAACTGTTTTTAACACTTTCTTTAAAATTATTTCTTTCAGAATCATGGCTTATTTTTTAACAGTGACCATTCTAACTTAATCTATCAAAAGTAATATTAATTAAAAATAATTTACATGCAAATTTCTCTTATGACATATTTATGTTCTAAACAACATCTTAACAGAGAAATCATCTTGTGATTTTTCTCATTGATCATTTGACTTATTGGGAAAAAAAAAAGGAAAACAAATTCAGTGCACATAACTAGAAAATTCTTCACTATGATTATTTACTCTCATATTTCATCTGCAAAGCTTCTCCATCACCTTATACATCCTGAAGGCCTAAGACCATTGTGCCATTGTCTTTTTTGTTTATTCATACAAGACTTACCCCAATGGGAGTGAAGAGTGTTGGGCTGGCCATCATTAGCACATTGATGCTGTTACAGATAATGGAGTCGTGCAGTATCTGATACTTTCAATGCAGGGATTTTTTTCTCCTCTTATTGATATTCCATTCTATGTGCAATCTTCTTGAAACATCACTCTATCCCAAAAACCTTTTCATATAATTTTGTCTTTCACTCTTAATAATTAATCTTTCTTCCCCATCTCTTTTTTCTTTCTCTGTATGTTCCTTGCCATCCTTCACTCTCCTCAACAAGCAGGCTTACTGACTGGCTTCTTGCTTCCCATAGCACAAAACCCAAACCATGTTTATTTGCAGATTTTCTGGCCTGGCAGACTGTAAATAGCTACAACTTGAATTTTTTGACAGCAAGATTGTCTCTTTGTCAATTGTTGTTGAAATTGTACTTTTTTTTTAACGTTCCATTTTCTGATCGATGATCTACCTTTCTCATGTCGCAAACAGGAGGTTCTTCTGAAAATATGTGCAGGCATTTACATGCATTACTATGTCTTGTTATTTTTAGAAAAGGACTTTGCTTTTAAGTGCCCTAGGTTCTCACTGAGAAGTGGCCAAGACTTAGGAGTAGTTCAAAATAGGTGTTGAATTTTCAGCCAAGAAAAAATTCTAGATAAAGTCCTGATGCAAGTTTCCTCCAGATTCCTTGGTGTAATGCCAGTAAAGTCAGTGCAGTTATGAGGACAGAGATGACACCAAATTAAGCAACACATCATCCTTGAATGATTGCATTTTTTTCTCAATGTTTACTCTGTGTCTAATACCAATGATTATACTATTCACCCGCCTAAGAATTGTGATTATAAATTAACTTATTCTACATTTTTGAGGAGTTAATATAATTCTTGTTATATAAAAGTCCAATTAACTCCTGTAAGACTATTTATGAAAGGGGGTGTTGAAGGATCTGTGCCTAATTTTTTAAAATAATAATATGATTTTATAGGGGTTTTTTAACAAAGTTACAAACAGTGCAACAGATGCATTTTTTAAAACTTCTCTGTGATTCCTGATGTCTGAATGATACAGACATGACCATCTCCTGAAGATTTTCAGTGCTGATAGATGTTTTTAAGTCAGTCTTAGCAGCCACAGAAGGATGCTAAAAACCATGAGTATTCTGACTAGCACAGACAATAACTAGGTGGATGCAATCTAGCTGCTTTTCCATTTTATAAGGATACTGATCACAATTCACAAAAACACAAATAAGCTAAGAGGGATTTTCACCATTGTGTAACATACTGTTCAGTGACTGCTTAGTCTACGTAAACCAATGGTATTCCAGGTACACAGCAGGTAATAAGGTTGTTATTATTGTTATCCCAGTACAAATACCACAACTACACTAACTGAAGTTAGGCACAGCCACCTCTTCCCATAAAAAAGTAGCTGGTAGTATTGTTATATACTTCCTCTACTTGGAACTTAATAATTTCTGCAAAGAAACTCTAATATTTTACTGAAATTTCAGAGAGAAAAAGTGATCTTAGTATTAAAACAAATGCATCAGCTGCTGGTGCAGATGTATTAGCTATTCATAATAAACAGTATCAAGCAAACAAAAAGAAAAATTACTATATACTAGATGGGCTGGAAATTGCATGTAGAATTATTTCTAAACTTTTTGGAAATCTAGATCCAGCTGACACTGCTGATGTCTGCAGCACTAATACTTGCAGAGTAGCTCAGGCCCTTATCCACTCAGCTAATTTCAGTGTATTTTAAAAACTTTATCTGTGAGGCCTCTCACTTAACGTTTCTGTAACTCTGAGGAGTGTGCTATAGATTTTTGTTTTGAGTCCCCTGCCTTTGAAAGGCCATAGGAGAGCTAGAACCTGTAGGAAAGGGAATGTGGATCTATTGATTGAACCTTTTCTCCTTTGCCAATATTACTTGCTAAGGACTACTGATTTATTAACTATTTAAATTTCCTGAACCTTCTAGGATTACTGCTTGACTTTTAACTGGCACTCATCTTTTATTCTTTAGCTGTCTTTAGGCATTACTTTCACCAAGTTATCATCCTTTATGAAAAGCTATTGGCTCTTTAGGGGAGTAAGGCAAGTCATTTTTCGTTCCTCTGAGCTAGGTACCAATCTCAATAGACAGTGTAAAACAGCTCTTCATGTTCAAACTATTAGTGTATTAACCTAAGAAATCACTTTAATTTATATATGTTCTGCTTTGTACTCACCTGAGTGCAATGTGAGAAAAGGTCACACCCTGTTGTTTCCCCTGGATCAGGTTCAATATGTTATTGCCCTTCAGCACTTGGCCTCTGTTAAATCCATTCCATACCCAGGTTTGGTTGGATACTGTTGTCTTGTACAGCGTAACCTCAGCAGACAAAAAAGTTAATGTTCTGCTGGTCCAAGCAATGCACGAAAACAGAGACTTGACTGCATTTCTTATGTTGGGAGAAGCCAAGATGATCTGAGCACTGCTGGCATCCTAGTTAACATGGAAATGCCTGTCATACGGGATGCAAATACATTTTAATCACAGCACTATGTAAATTCCTGCCTTCCAATAGCACTGCACAGCATGGTCAACTCACAAAAATATTTTTTTCCATGTGAATAACTCTGTGTGTCTTCAATATGCCACAGAGTTGTTTTGCATAAGAAAATGAGCTGTTATTTTCCACCCAAGCAAAGTATGCCCTTCAGGTAAAATGTTTTGATTTCAAGAACAATCTGTCAAAATGTTTTACAGCATTCTGGGCTCCTCATATACAGGATTTCCAAGTACTATACAAACACAATCTACATGAGAAGAGAATTGGAAACAATTCTCAAGAAAATGTGCAACCTTGAAGATTCTTATTTAGTACTAAATAGCAAATTATTTGGTACAGCTCATGTCCTGAATGAATACACTGTTATTTACATAGCATCAGACTTCACAGACCTTCATGTAAGAAGCTTACATAGCACTAATATATAGGATCATGTTATGATCCCGTGCTTGGAGATGGGTATAAATCGCACCAGTGTAAGAATATACAAAAAGTAGGCATTATGCCTCAGAAAGCTCTTGAATCATAATCACCCATATCTGTCCCAAGGCAGCTGTGCTAGGAATGAATGAAAGGGAAAATCAAAATAGACTGATGTTCTCAGTTACCGTTTTTTGTAAGTGACTACTGGACTCTGGCTTCTCCTGTGTCCCCATACCCAAGTAATCTCGGCAAAGTATGTGTATGATGTAGGAGAGCTCCTACTGAGTCCCATACAGGGGGACAGTCCACATGAAGATTTAACCCTTAGGAGCCTTCTCTTCCTTAAGGAAAAACCTGAGTAGTGTTAACTGCAGAAATTTAAAATGGGTCTGGATAGTTGGGAAGAAATGAGAGTTTCTGAAATACAGGCAAATCACATGGTGAAGAAAAAACGGTTAAGCATTGTCCTGTTAGGCTTCAGCTTAATCTTCTGTCCTGTTTGAAAACTCTAAATTGAATTCCATGAGACTGTATTTCATGCTTGCTAATTTTAGTTGCATTTCATAGAGAAGGCAACGATAGAGGCTAGATGGTAAATCTTGGCATCTATATAATCTCTTGTAAGGAGACTTATGAGGAGATTACACAAACAGATGCCATTTAGGAAAGGAGAGATAAAAAGCTTTGGTATAAAACCAGAGGGAGCTTTTATGAGACTAGCCTAAAATTATTAGAGTACAAAAAATGGAAGACAACAACTAGATGTTAGCAAGAAAAAAGTAGGAATGGAAGCAAGCTGGATGGTGTATAGAGGAAATACATTTTTATTTTTGGTACAGCGCCACGCAGGAGCTTAAAGGGCATTTGACTAAAATGCAAAAAACAGAGTGAGATCTAGGACAGGCATCTCAGCAAGGCATAAGTTTATGAGCATATTGAATTACTGAAGAGAGGAAGGTGATATGCCATTTTTTTTTCTCAGTTGAGGTATTTTGACAGTGTGTGTGGAAAGGAGAGGGAACTGCATTCAAAGCAGTTGTTAATTAAGGTAGGCAGAGCAGCTGGGGATGAAAAGGAGAGAAAAATTATCTGCTTTTTGAGAGTCACAGAAGTTGCAGCATGCAAGGGCCTGTAAGAGCCATATTACCGATCGCCTACTTTAGTGGAAGATGGAAATCTGTCTTTTTATTTGAGATTATTTATCTTAGATTTAATTTGTGTTGTCTTTTGTCAGTTCAAAAATTAGTCAAGTTGTCTTTTGTACAGTAACAAATCCCAAAAGCTGAAGAAGGTGTGTGTGTATTTCCACCTCTCTCAAGTTAAACAAAAACAGTAGATAACAATTCAGCTAATTTAAAGCATTTAATTAGACCTAAGTATTGATAAAGGAGACAAACCTTTGTGTTATACAAGTTAGCAGATTATTGCCCTTCTACTTTGGGTCTGGAGACTTCACATATGTAAGCAGTGAAGTGTTTCTGTAGGGTAAATTATTGCATTGGTAAGAGGGGTATTTGCAGAGCTCTTACTGAATGCTGAATGGTGTATACAAATCTAAAAAGCTGCTATATAAAATAATCCCCAATAAAAATACTTACCCGATAGGCTTTGTGAGTGTGTTATTTGCACTAGGTCAGCTAAACAAGAGGATTTACATAACTATGGCATTGATTCTGCCCAAACTAGAGAAGCCTGACTACGTTCTCTGGCACTACTCTAAGGTTCATGCTATAAACACATCCGTGCAGGGCCAGCCCTTAGTCTGATCAATCCCGTCTAACTCGATCCTGGAACAGCATGTTTTAGAACAGACTTGTACTAAATCTATGCTTAGTTCATCTTCCAGAATTACAGTAGAGCACTAAATAGCAGAGCACTCATTTTCTCTCACTAAAAGGGAGGTTCTTGTAGAAAAAAAAAACCTTTGCCAGATAATTATGTAATTTTAGTTTATCTTTGTGCCCCTTGCCTTCCTTTCTCTGAATTTATCTTGACTTTCTTCTTACAGTAGTTCCCATGGCATTAGTCTGTTGTAAATTCAGCTATGGTTCATAATTATCTTTGAAAAACATACATACATAAATAGCTACCAGGAATATCTTATTTGTTTGTTTTCATTATAAAACTCATAAGTGGGACTAGCAACAAAAGTGATGGTTTTGAGGAAGGCCTCCCTGGAGATAAGCTAAATTTTCCATGTGTCTGTGAAATGAAACAAAGGGCTCCTGCTGACATATTTATCATTACAGACCCTTTTGACTAACAGCTGTTTTTTTGCTAAGAAGAAAAAGTCTTATTCAAAGTACTATATTTGTCATTTGTTTGGATTTTGGAACAGTATTAAATGCACTTTTTTTTTTTTACATTTATTTAATCCATGGCAAGAATAAAAGTGCAGATTCTCAGCTGGTATGAAGGAATGTAATCACACCAGGGGTGAATGTAGCTGCAAATGTGTAGGTCTTATGCCAGTGATGCAACAGACCCACTGTTAATGCTCAGGTGTGTGTGTCCTCAAACACATTCTCTTTCTCTAACACATTAATACAAAACATAGGAATGTGCATATTTTAAATATCTGGAACTTTGGTATCGAGACATTTTTGGTGATATTAGAGATTCCCTAATCAGAAGCAGGAACATTTCTGGCAGAATTGATTCCTGTTTAAGGGACAGACAGTCAAAGAGCAAGAGCAAATAATCTATCCAGAAAAGTATACTGACTTCAGCAATGAAACTGGGTGAGAAAGTTGCCTTTCACTGCATTCGCTGATTCATGTGACACCTGTAAAAATGACGACAACAGGAGCAGTTTGTAAAAAAACAGAGGCTGACAAGTTCCAAGGCTGCATTTGATATTGATACAGAGACTGAAATACAGGTCAGCACCACTAAAAATATTTAAGTTATTCCTGAATCACTGTCCCCAGATTCTGACCGCTTACACAGTTAGAAATAGCATGTGCCTGGAGGTTTGGGATCAGGGAAGGACAGTGGAATAAACCAGCACACATCATACTCCTTATAGTTAGAAATGTTTCCTCTCTGTTCCCCAGGTAAAGCAAAGAGCTTGGAGATGGTTCCCAGATCATTGCAGCTCAGCAGCATTTCCTGGTGAGTTGGAGTCTGTGCACAGTAACGCTTTTGATTGAAATGGTAATAATTACAGCTGGTATTGAATTATAAGTTAAGTCTTCACATTTTAGTCGTCAATGTACTAGTGATAAACTGAATCCTGAGAACTTTTTAAGTAGATCACTTCAGATTTATTGAAAGTTAGTAAAGCAGACATGGAAACCCTCAGATCAAGCAGTTCATATACACCCTGAATTAGTAATGAACATAAAGCCCCATCCTCAGGAACTGCATCTCTTCACTTTCAATACTTATAGAAAGGGGAAGAAAAGGGAGAAAGTTTAAATTCCATGCAAAGTGACTGAAAGTCATAGTACATAGTACAATGAAATCCTGCAGCCTCTTGCTAAACTGGACCAATGTTCAAAATTTTCAGAACTGCCCCATGTTTCAAGGCATGTCTATGTCCGTTCTGAAAGGACAGGATAACTGTCTATACTGACTATTAAAAGGATATGCGTGACTTCAAAGTAAAGAACTAAAAGGGGAGATTTCTCTTTCCTCCCCTATAACCATATAGAGTTTATTAATGACCAGTAGAACTGAAGATTATTCTACCTGAGTCCAAGAGCTGTTAATTTTCAGGTTCTTTTTCAAAATAAAAGGCAGAAAAAATTTATAACAAAGTTTAGTAATGAAGTTGGTATAGCATGAATATTTACAAATAAAAGCAGAAATATTTATATATATATACACATATACACAGATAAAAATAGCACCTGATATTTAATGACACACACTGTGTTAAAATATCATTCTTGGCACTTTGTTGCTGCTCATTTGGTCACAAAAAATTAGAATACAAATACTAAATTCATTAGTATCCAATTGTAAAGCTAATCTATACAGCATAACTTAAATATAGAGAACAAACACACGTAATAAGAAAACAGTACAAAATGTACCCCAAAAAATTAAATAGATATTCTAGTATTCCTCTTAAAATATGCAATAGCTAAATTTTAAGTAAGCAGTGGCTGTAGCTAAAATCCATGCAACTTTACATTGTGCCTAATAATGTTCCTATGTGTTTTGCAGTATGAGAAAATACTGCAAATACTCTGTGCTTAGTGTAGGAAATATTGCAGAAACATAAATATGTGAAAAGTCTGGGTATATAGACTCTAACTGTGATGAAACTTTGTCCTAAATAATACAGGCCCAGGATATATTGTGGATATTATAAAATGATATTTTATACAGAATTTTTATGCAGGAAACTCACATTTCTCCTCCAAATATGATTACAACTGTTGCTTGAGTTTTAAAAAAATACTGGATGAAAACTTTACATTGTTACAGAATTTACAGAAGTAGGTAACATATCAAGATGTCTTGCTGATTTGTTGCCTACTTCTCTATAATAAATGAGATTAATCACCAGCTACAGAACTCTGACCTGGTATAAGTGCACATAACTTTGCTTTCCACTCATTTACACCTGCTAAGGGTTTGGATTTTAAAGCATACACAAGTTGCTGCATTAGCTAGAATTTATGAGGGTTGAGTTTCCCTGTTACCAAGCGGTAAAGTCTGGTCGTACACCCTGGAAATCATTGACAGTAAAAGACCGTGATCGTCTCCTAAGGGTAGGGCGACTGGGATTTCTCCCCTTAACCAAATTTAAATAAGGATCAGATCTTAGGAAGCGTGGGTAGCTGTCTTGCTCCATCAGCCTGTAGACTGTGTTTTGTGCTGCATCAAAGGTGGTGATGATGGGCTGTTCAATATTCTGGCTTGTGACTTCTTTGGTGTGAAAGTCCAAATTCACCTGGTGAATGAGGAAAAATATATTTCTTTAATGTACATTCATGCATTTCCTGAGTTATTATCCATAGCAATTATACTGTACTTTGGTGAAAGTCTTTTCTGATAAGAGGACCTTGAATCCCTGATGCAGCTGGTATGTATGTTCACATTCAGTAACAGCTGTCAGAAAGTCTTCACAGAAGTGTCATTGGTACAAGGGGACACTGGTAAAATAGAACATAAAGTCTGAAGTTTGACTAAATTCTTATTTAGGATTCATATATAACTTTGTTAGAGAAACGATTCAAGTTCCAGAGCTGTGTGGTCTAAAATGTAATGCTGCTGGCTGTTCTCAGCTGCTCAGTTGAACCCAAGGAAGGAAGTCTCACCAAAGCCAACTGCTCCAGGTGAACAGCAGCAGCCACACTATGTGCACCAAATTAAAAGTATGACAGATAAAGAAAATGTTACATTACTGTTAAAGTTTGACTTTCACACCCTGCCCCCTCCCTACCTTTCCTCCTGCTCATCTTTTCGCTTACATCAATCTTCTAAGTGTTGATGGTGTCAGCTCTTGATGCCCTACCATAACTGCTCATAGATTGATCAATTGGCAAGGACAGGTTCTACTTCAAACTCAGGAGGTTTCTTTTTACATAAGATCCGCCCCAAAGACATGCAACAGGGAAAGAAATAAAGAGGGACATTGAAAGTGGACAATTCCTAGGAAAAGCAGAACCAAATCTTAAATATAATCTATGAAAATTACAGGTGGAAATTGCACCATTTTGCAATCCATCTCTTAAAATGAGAATTACACCTTTTTCACCCTTGTTATAAGGAAGTAACAGTTAGTGTTTAAATTTTTCCTATTCTGACAAATAAAAAAAAAGAATACAGGGAAAAGGAGCATTGGCGAGTGACATATTTGAGCTGCTCAAACTTGATAGAATTACAGGAAATTTTAAATTCAAAAGACCTGATGAAGAGGTTGATTGTTATTTCAGTGAGAATTCATCATCTCTCAACCTGTTCATCTCCTCCCTAGAGCAGGCAAAAAATGATCCCTTTGCTCATTTATGAATCCTTTATAACACGCTTCAGTAAAATGAAACTGTAAATATGAAAACTTTCTGCACTACTATAGTAATATAAAAAGGCCTTAGTGTTGGTGAGGATTGACATATCAACATATTTTTGTGTATGTGCTGACAGTAACATGCCTAGAATATGCAATTAGAGCTGGGGAGCAGAAAGGGGGGGCGGGTATAAATCAAAAAAAAAGTCCATGCTTAAAACATAATTATTCTTTTAAAGGATATGTTTAATTTAATAGTTTCTTCTAGTCTCTTTTAGTCTTTTGACTTATTTAAAAGCTTTTGAATCTCAGTTATGTAATAATTTAGTAGATAATTACTGGTTTAAGAAAAAGGGAGAATAGTCTCTTGTTCTGGAGTTAGCTTTAAATAAAGACAGATAATACTTTTTCACGAATGCTAGCTGATGTCTCATTGCAACTTTAACACTTAAGATCATTACTTTTTCTTAAATATACCCTGTATATGTGTGTATGTATGTGTGTGTGTGTATATATATATATATATCTATCTCCTGGTTTTACAGACCACTAGGAATCTCTGATTCCTATGATATAATATTTAAACTCATTTAAACTCAACTTTACATTTAGAAGAGTAACATGGAGGGGATATTGAAGGGACTATGGAGGACAGTGAGAATAATCATTGCAGTTGCTTCCAGATTTCCTTCCAAAGCTTTCACATTTAAGATGCAGCCTTCTTACGTCAGTGAATGTGTGATTAACTGTTGCTTCTGCTTCTGGGCATGCACTTCTTAAAAGCAGATTTCATCAGACGCAGTTGTGTCAAATACTGTGTACCAGGAAGAAAGTTTTTACTGTACCTCTTTTGGAGCATCTTTCTGTATGAATGTTTCATAAATGGTCTTAGCTTTTGGCAAAAGTTCATGTGCAGTTTTGCTTTTCTTGTAATCCTCGCAAGCTATCCAGAACTCGATGTTCTCCTCGCTGAACTCAGTTTTCAGAAACTTCGTAAACGCATCCAATCCAGCTACAGACAGGAATGTTGAATTGCATTTAAAAAAAACCCAAAAAAACATTTCAGACAGTTTTTCTCCTCACACAGGCTGTGCAAGGTAACAAAATAGCTTGTGCTCCATTTGAACTACATTACATTATAGATAAAACCTTTATGTATTTTAAAATAATTAAAATAAGTGTAATTTTTCATTATGATCCCGAGTGCTGTAACTCCCGTTACAGAATTCTCAGCATCTGTAAAAATCCACTACCAAGATCTCATTAATTTAGAAATAGAAGCAATTAAAACCTGTGGGTGTGTGTGAAAGTGACAGACTTTATTCTAGGTGAATATCAATGTAGGCTGACCGAAACACTGTTTGAATCTTTGCTCATAAGTAGACTGTTCTTCACTAACAATTTAAAATGAAAGGCTTTTAGCACCTTTATAATTTGCTTTATTCTATTGTTACTTCGAAGATATTTTCTTTCCCAAGTATGCTTAATCTGTGGAAGTAATGCAATTGTATGGATGTCCACTGTTCAGGGAACAGATATGAGAAGCACAGTGTCCAGCACTGTAGCTGAATCAAACACACATCCCTCCAAAATGAAGGAGGGATACATATGCATTTGATAATTATGTAAGCAACGGGCCCTTTCAAATGATATCCAGCTTTGATCCTATCACTGTTTTAGAAACAAAATGTATCACAGGAGGTTCTGCTTAAACTTGAGAAGAAACTTCTTTACAGTGAGGGTGACAGAGCACTGGGACAGGCTGCCCAGGGAGGTTGTGGAGTCTCCTTCTCTGGAGACATTCAAGACCCGCCTGGACGCCTTCCTGTGTAATTTCGTTTAGGTTCCTGCTCCGGCAGGGGGATTGGACTGGATGATCTTTTGAGGTCCTTTCCAATCCCCAACATTCTGTGATTCTGTGAAAAGTTACAAAGTCTTTTCCCAAGTACCTAGAACACATTTTCATTTTTAAGGCTTGGTCTTGCAGACAAGAATATTTGAGCAATATTCCAATGAAATTCTGCTGTTCATTCAAGGAACACTTTGCTGTCTCTTACATTACTTTGTTCAATAAAATATGAAACTTAAAAGTTATTTTCAACTATTTTCAGTAATTGACAACATGCTGAAGCATAGGAGAGCAGAAACACATGCTGTTATAAATGACCCATCATACCTAGTTTAGGTAACTGCCAGATATATTTAAGTGCACAAATGGATTTTACAATTTTCCACCAATTTTCCATCCTAACAGTCTGCACAGAGAGGAAAAAAACGACTAACCTTTTTCAGAAAGCAGTTTGTCAAAAGATTCTCCCCATTTCACTGCTTCTTCAGGAGACACACTGCTTAAGAAACATAACATGGTTTTGAATAATTGTGCATATTGTGTATTTATGAAGCTGTTGTAACCTCTGTTATCTGTTACCATTATTGCTTAGGACTGTTTCACAAAACCTTTGATTAGATCATGTTACTAAAGGAGCTCATTCTCTTGGGGACTTCAGAAGCATTTGGTTTAGTTTTTTTCTGATATTTTCGCTGCAGTTTTACTTTTCCCCCCTGTTTAAAAAAAAAATCATAGCAGAGATTTTTCTCTTTGGTGTTTGTGTTGCACTACCAATCTGTCAGGCAACTCGGATCATACAGGATGGTAAAACTCATAAGGGAACCAGGTTAGTCATGTATTTAAACTTAAATACTCTTGTAGAGGTGTGGTTTTGAATGCACTTGGTCTGAGGCCGTGTTACCACAGTCTATTTTTAATTAAATAGGGGAAATTCTATAGCCTGAAGACAAAGTTGTAGCAATAGCATAGTTGTAGCAAATGGTTTAGGTGATAGTCTTACAGGGTAATAGCACATATAGCCTGGTTTGTTTATGACAAACATATTTCAAATGTCATGTTATTCTGAGACATTGCACCATTTATAAATCTCTATATATTCTTCCTCAAAGATGTCAATGTATTTTACTTTGATTTCAAATATTCTGCTCTAGAGAACAATGCAGAAAGGAAAAAACAACACCCTACTTCATTCACACAAATACAGTTTTGGAGAAAGCCTTTTTGGTTTTTTATAGGCACACCTGAACAGCACTTTGATTTTTAGTAGAGCAGAACTGGAGTAAGCCTGGAGATGAACTGTATCATGAAGGGGATGTCAATTTTTATCACATTATTTATGAATATTAATATTTAGAAACATTTTCACTTGGGGGCAAAGCACAGTAAACTGAAAGTATCAATAAGCAACTTGTCCATAGTTAGTTGGTTAGAACAATTTCTTATGGATTGAATACTTCTAGAATATGATTCCCCCTTCCTCTTGGAGGCTTGCCATTCTGTTGCCTGATTCACGTGGTTTGGGTTCCTTTGGCAAGATCTTGTAGGCACATTAAGTTTAGATGAAAGGAAATTCCAAGCAATTTGGGAAGGAATTTAAGCCATTAATGATCTTGGTTTTGCATAAAACTAAAAGGAGAACTTTTTATTTAATAGGTGTCACATATCTCCTAGCTGAAGTCATTGCTTATAGGAATGAAATTTTTAACTACAGAGAGACAAACACTTCTTAAGAGGTACAAATACCAGAGAACTGAAATTCAGTAAATTAGCATAGGCCAGTAAAGTAGGGGGATTCTGAAGTCAGGGAAAATGAGAGCTCACTCCCTTATGGAGTGTTTTAGTTATGAAAAGAACAAAAAGTGCAGTTCTCTGAAATGTGTGGACTTGTAAGTGGGGTGGGGAACAGTGGGTTCCTGTAGCTACAGAAATTAATATGGTCATGGTGAAAGACAAACTCTGACTTCTGACAACATCCACAGTTCACAATTGCATGGAATGCTGGAAAGGTTCTTTGCTGGTTTGGAAACTCTTAGTGTAAATTTCTGGTTTTCTTTCAGAAACTGGATCAACACAGTAGCCTCACAGATCCTTAAGACTTGAGTGCAACGATGAGTTGCTGCAAAAACAGAAACCAAGATTTGTTCAGCTTTGCCACTTTCTAAAGATGAGAAGAAACTAATTAACAGGTCACAGGCATTTCCACTATCACCACACTGTCCATCTGCAGTGATTAATTAAATTCTCTTTCTAGTTGTGTTAGTTAGTATCTCTGTGTGAAAAATGGAAATCATTAAAAATAACTAAATCAAATCATAAATCTCAAACTATTACCTCGCTTTATTCTTTGAAAAAGTGTAATTTTCTTTCGTTTTTGCTGAAAACAGTCTACACCTTTCTCTAATCTGTATATGGAGAAAGATCAGTAAAAACCTATCGGTTTATCTTTTGTTCTACAAGAACAGCAGAATCCCTGTTAGGCACCTGGCTGAGAGTAACATGGTAAAAGGCAGTTGGCTGAGCAAGGAAGCGCTAGTCTGTTAAAAGGGGAAATTCTTCAGAGAATTATTTATTGTCATTTTATCTGCTTCTGAAAGTGCCTTTTCACAGATTATAAGATGCGTTGATGGCTGTCTACTTTGTGTGAAATACCTAGGCGCAAGGAGCAAACCAATACTGTGCATACAGGTGGCATGGAGGTGGTGCTTTCTCTTTTTGAGATGCAATCTTAGTGTGGTTTTACATGTCTGGAACCGAGAAACGGAAAAAAGGTGTTCTCAGCACTGTTTTACTTTTGGTCATCATTGCAATGTCTTGTATTTCTGAGTGAACTGTAAAACCATTGAATTAAGGCTTCTGCCAGCAAGCAAAACAAGAAAGAAAGAGAGAGAGGAAAAAGAAAGTTACGGAACCCCCCATGATCATGGACTAGAAAGTCTTCCAGATCAGGAGTACACTCTGTCATTTGGGTGGGCTTGATATTTGGCTGTCTAAGCAACAAACATTGCCTAATTACCCAGATGAATAGGTGTCAGTGTTTAAATATCCACTTCTCGGCCACTTTTTCATGAGTTCTAGAAACAGCCTTTATACAATGTCTACCATGTGTTCACAGTTAGTAAGAGCTTGTAGAAACAATTCTGGTCAAAGCAGGCATCTTTGCCCCAAAGGTAGTAACTGCTTAAACAAGGTTCAACAAGCTTAAGACAGAATAGCATGGGAAGCACTAAAGTGTTCTGAAGTGATCTGTGACAGAAAGAAAGGGGCAGCAAATTTTATGCCATGAAGTTGCAATACTTTAAGCATTCCTTCTTTTCAGTCAAGTCCTACAAATGCTATTCTTAATACATCAGTGAGATCTTGGTACCTCATTGAAGTCAGGAACTAAGCTCTTTCTGAATTCAACAAAATCAAGATTTCACTCTGCATCTTTATGAGAAACAGTGTAAGAGGGACAATATTACAACAGCGTTTAAACATCAATATCTGAATTTTGGAGACAAGACTATTCAAAAATTACTGCAATTATTAAGGAACTATACATTCAGTATTTGACATACATCTGGCATTTGTACATCACAGAATTCTTTGGAAAACCTGCTTTTCAATTAGTTCTATTATTTTCCTGAAAGTAGTAATTTGTCAGCTACATTTCTAAGTTGATACTTGCTTGATATAGTCAGTGGACTAATAAAAATACTGTTGGCATGAGTAAAGGTTCAAATGTATCTGTAAGTGTATGGGGACCAGTCTACACTTAGTGGTGTGAAACCACAAGTGATGAGTTACCTTGATGCGAACCAGATAACCTTGTAGTGTTGTATGCTTGGCTTAGATTGCTAACTTTTTAATTAAATAGATGTTGAAAGCACTATTCTGTCAAGTCTGAATGCACACACACAAACACAGGAAATGTTCTGAGTCACACAGGCACTTCCTGAAAGGTATCCTCACCAACTCACTCTTTTAGAAAGCTTACCTTGCTGCTTTTGTCAAGTTTCCAGGTTTACCAAGATGATCACCTTCATGGAATTCAGATTTCTGCAGGAGAAGACTCAGCCTATTTCTCTTCTGCTTAGCTCTACAACAGAATTAGAGTAGCTTTTCAAACAACCTTGTTGAAAGCTTATTTTTTCCCTCAAATATTTCCTTTGACTAATATCTCTGCTTCTGCATCATAGATCCCACTATGTTCACTTATAGTAATGTTGATTTTACTTCTGCTACATATGATTCTTTTTTTCTTTATGGCTTAGCACAAATTGATATATGAAGCACTGGGGGTTGGACTAGATGACCTTTGAAGGTCCCTTCCAACCCACTACATTGTATGATTCTATG
Source organism: Antrostomus carolinensis (assembly GCF_000700745.2). Lineage (NCBI taxonomy): Eukaryota > Metazoa > Chordata > Aves > Caprimulgiformes > Caprimulgidae > Antrostomus > Antrostomus carolinensis. The sequence continues at coordinate 106,586 of NW_010314160.1, forward strand.
AAATGGAAATATTTTCAGTATCTTGTTCATTTATTTTAAAGATAAGAGGGTGAAATTTCACACTAGAGAACATAAACAGTTAGCTCAGCATCTTCTACTTTTAATGTTTCACAAAGAAAAAGGAAGTATTGCTTCCTGTCATTTGAAATTTGTAAAAAGAAACTTTTCCGGATCACATTCAGGCTTTAAAGAAGCACTTCTCCGAACTTCTTAAAATCTTCCTTTCCTATTTTCTTAGTTTATTATTTGATTTGTTTCTTGTTCTTAAGAAATATTTCCACAATGAATTAATATTTTTCATATACAACTCCTAGGATTGCTGTTCGTGAGTTTTCATATACATAAGTCAAATATAAAATTATGTGCACCCTAAATTCAAAGGCACAAGATATGTTAGAAGAATCCTCTGTGTAAACAGAACACCGAGTGTCAGCAGGACCTTAAAACTTACCCAGGCTTGCTTGTTTTATGTGGCTCTTCTTTAGTTGTTGATTTCATGACTTTGTAATAGGATTTATCCTTTGAGGCAGAAATATTTAGTTGGGGGAATAAAAGAAGTGGGTTCTCCATCTTCCTCTATAAAAGCTTCCCAGCTTCAGAAAATGTTTCTTTTTAGTTCCTTACAGCAATTGCATCTGGCGTAACTGATGTGCTCAGGAGGGCTCTCACATGCTGTATCCGGCTGGGTTGTCCCTAGTTGGTTGTTGAGCAGTTTCCAGAGCAGGTAGTGGGAAGAGGGAGGTTCTCCACCTTCACTGCCACTGCAGCTGCACGTACACGGGACTTAAGTAGAGTTCTGGTTTTATGGTCGTCATTTAGGGAAGTGAGATTGCAGCTTTGCAAAATGGCTGATGATTATCCAGACACGCACAGCTACCAGCAGAGAGCAACTCCTGGGTTCCTGCTTGTGGAACTTGGTATTTTAATAGACTTAGGATGATGCCATCATTTTTCCCCAAACACCTGTGAGAAGTGTACATAGTTTCTCTAAAATTAACTTTAATGATAATAATTTTGCATAAAATAACGTGCAACATCATCTTAAGCTCTTAGAAGAACTTGTAACTGATCTTAAACTGCCCTCTACAGCCTCAGGTGCCATATACTGGACATAAAATCAGTTCTCTCTACACTACGCTAACTTGAAACTCGGAGTTTCTCAGAGTCTTCTGCCAGAGACAGATGAAGTTGTGTTGAACAGATATTTTGTGAGCAGATATTTTGATTTTTGCACCATTTTTTCAGAAATTATGAGCATCTACTTCTAATTTGTCCCATTAGAGGTTCTCCTTTATCTTTTTTATCTGTGACTTACCTCCCAACCAGGATAAAAAGTCTTTAGTTCAGTACAAAAATTTGTAATTTTTTTTTTCATTTTGACAGTAAATAACAAAAACTTTATTGTTTTAGTTTGCATAACATAAAAATGTATTAATTTTTAGGCTGATTAGCACAAATTACCTCTTCACATACCAGCCTGATGTCAATTAAATTTCTCATTCTTAAGTTCAATTTGTGTTATAGATGTCATAGGAACAATACATCTGCCAAAAAAACTTCTTCAGTCTTAACTGAATGAGGGGCTGGAAAAAAATAAAATTATGCAGTAGTTAAATGATTAAGAATTAAGCAGTCTGCCTTTTTTAATGCTAATGCCTTGTTTTGATTATTCAGATAAGAAGCGGAGCCTTTGAGAAGAAGATAGGATCTCATAATCTTCCCATCATTTTGTTCAGTTCTTCACAATTACTGCAACATGGGTAAGTTCTGTTGAGAGTCCCACCATGGCCTTTTCATTGTGGCTTGTGGAACTGAGGAGGATGGGAGGTACTAATATTCAAAAGAAAAACAACAAAAAAACCCTCTGCTGGGACTTAGAATTCCTGAAACATAACAAAAAAATATGTTCTCTGCTGTGATTGTTTTTTTAAACACAGAAAAAGGGAAGAAAACTCATGTACGTTACATGTGTGATACAAATTTTAAAATCAGACTGAATGAGAAATATTCAGTGCAAAACTGCCTTTTTTGACTCAAAATCCTTTAAGAAGCAGGGTTATGGTTTTAAACTGCATTTTCAGTTTCAGAGTAGGCTTATATATTGCATTCGGATTATTTTAAACTGCCTTTAACCACAGCTGTCTTTAGCAATATATTCTCTCTTTTACCCATAAGTAAATAAATATGGCATGCATTATTTTATTTCACTTTTCTATAACAGTGGTAGTCGTGTAAGGGGTTTTTTTTCCACCTATTATGTGTATATAATACTGTGTTTATCTTCCAGAATTTTATTACCCAGTGATTTCGGTTCCTGAAAAATGTTGTTAATTGTAGCCTCAATAGTTCATATAAACTGATTTGAGAAAGATTTGTAACATGAAACATCACCCAGAAGTGAATTATGGTGGTCTTAGCCAATATACCATGTAACACTTTGACGGAAATGACCTATTATGTCATCTTTTTCAGCACCCATCTATGATGTGCTTTCCCCAGCATATGTCTGAACAGCTTGTCCAGTCTACCTTAAATGATTCTAAAGCAACGAGTGTTATGTCTTAGATGCTTGAAACATTACTGCACTATGCTGTGACAATAGTATTGGTCCTGAATGCAGCAATGTGCTGTGCATCTCCTGAGAATTCATTCAGAAATGGGGTGGGGGGCAGGGAGGAAGTGAATAATTACAAACAATCCCTTTTTATTTTTTCTTTTTCCCTTTTTTTTTTTAATTTCCCCTCCAATAATAGAAAGCTATTATGAAATCCAGGCCCTGAAGTAGCCAAATTGCATCAAGGTCAGTCTGGGTTTTGTGAGTGATGATGCTGGTGCTAATGAGTATCTCTGTGTTGCACTGCAGGCTACAGTAGTTATAGCGATGGTATTAATGACCCTATAAATGCTTCTGGGCCATTTAGGATACTGAAAAATGACAATATAGAAAAATGAATAAGTTATTTTAAGTCAGAAAAAGCAGACCCAGAATATTATGTTGATGATATGACTAAAGACCTAGAAAGCTCTAAAGAAATCTGGGATGAGAAACAAATGTCCTGAATCCAAATTATTTCTCTAACCATTGAAATGTATTCACTAATCTTTTGGGAAGGAGACTAGTGATTTTTAAGCCCTCAAATCAAGAACATCTCTGCAAAGTGAGAGCAATATTGACTTAATGATTTATTAGTTGTAGAGAAGAATAAATACATTTTTCCAGAGCTTTCATAGTTAGATGAATAGAATATGTATTTTCAAAACAATCTTTATGTGACTAAAAAGCAAAATTGCATAGATCATAAATTGCAGGAAGTTCCTTGAGATGATGTCGTGATCTCTTTGGACCTGTCCTTCGGTTGTACAGCATCTGCATTGAATTCTGTTAGTGTTTGATAAGGTCCTATCAATGATCAAGTCATGCTGGACTTGTGTAGCAATATGGACTGTTAACATTAGCAATAAGGACATTGTATTATGCACTGAATACGTCATACTTCTTTTTTTTAAAGGTGAGCACTGAAAGATTCAGACTTTCTATTCAGTGGAATAGAAGTGAAGCCCTGACCGAGTGGTTCAGCTTAACACAAAGAACTAGAGCTCAGCAAGAACTTCTCCTTTCTTAGTAATCCCTCCGCATCTCTCTCCGTGCCTTTTTTGTTACTTGTCAGGTAAGTGTAAACTTTGCCTCCTTCGTGTCCATACTTATGTTCTAGCATTGTCCTCCAGAATTAAGCTCCACCATTGTTGTTATTCAAATCCAATTTTATCAGCATGGCTTTTGTGGAGTTATGTTTGGTTTAGTTTCTGCCGAAGGGAAATGATGCTCATCTTTGTAGGGGACAAAAAAAAAAAAAAAAAGGCAATACAGTCTGTTTCCTGTTCTGTGAAGAATAAGCATGGAAAGAAACTTCACTGAAGAGCATGGGCTGAAAAGATGTGTTTCCATATTCCTGTTTCTTTTTCCTGTAGAGGGGTTTGAAGCATTGAAAATTCAAATTATGTGTTTTGAATGAATTTGGCTTTAATAAATAATTCTGTTCTTCAGTATCTTCTTAACAATTTATCACTCCTCAACATTTATGGTTTTTATTCCTTATTAGAAACCATAATTGGACCTACAATTTAATAATTATATGATCCAACATATGGTTGTTTTGTTTATCTTCAGATAAAAAACCATTTTTGCTTCATGAAGCAATACCAAAAGGAAAATAGTTTTATTGTAAATCTCAAGTAGAGGAGCTTGCTCTCTGCTAGTTCAGTGAATTTCTTTAGTGGTCCACTGAAAAGATGCATCCTAGTGGAGGAACATGGCATGTGGGATACTCCAGAGTTAGTGGGAGAGAAGCATTATAATGCCTATGCATAGTTCACATCATAAAACCCTCTTTTGTTGCTGCTGTTTAAAAGGAAGGAAACAAAACTGCAATTGCTTCAGATATGGATCACTGGCAACAGAACAGAACGTTTTGCATTCGGGGTCTGTAGGTCCTGTCCAACAGGGATCTCAAAACAATTTTGTAAGGCATCCATGATGCCTTGTTGCAGGCTTGGGAATCTTTGTAGTTTCTGCAGAACTTCTGCTGTAGAAAATGTTTACATCTGTGCTAAGCTAAATTCATTTATTTAGTCTTTTGAAAGGTCAAAATAAGAAAGTGACTCTACAAAGTTCTCAGCTGTATTCATTTCCTGCCTGCCTCGTGGTTGTATGGCCGGCCTCTCTGATTAGTTCTATTTACATATTACATACATCACTGTCACAATTAATCTACAGGAAGCTGATTTCTCAGTTGAACCACTCAGTGTTTACAATTAGCTCTCCAGAAGTGTATAGCAATGACATCAGTGCTCGTTAGACAATTGCATTTTAATGACCAGTTTCCAGAAATGCTTACCTAGGACACTCACGTGCATTTTAAAATGTGTTGGTTTAGTGCGGTATTCACAGGAAATGTTGAAGGCGGGAATGTATTCTAAACCTTGCCCAAAATATCCTACTGCAGTTACACACTACTGGATTTATTTCCATCTTACAGAAACCCAGAGGGATTCCTCCCATTACAACTTGGTTTTTTTCCAAGAGAAAGATTTTATCAATCTGTGCTAACAGTGCAAGCAACAGTAAGTATTGGGCTGAGCATTTTCTGGTCCTTCTGTGAAAGGTGTGGGAGACCAGAATGGAGAGACTATCACTTAGTCATGCAAGAGGGCTTTGACTTCTTGACCACTGAACATTAGCCAAAAGATCAAACTCCCTACAGCAGACAAGGGAATAAAATGTGTTTTACATCAGAACTGAGTCTGCTGTCACTGAACTACTTTGTGGTTCAAGCAGAGCCCCCGTGTTGGATGTCAGGGATGTCTTCCCTTTGCTTTTTCAGTCAGATGATTTGGGAATATCTCGGGGATGCTGCAGCAGAGGTTGAACTAGTAGAGCAAACCCTGACAAATGTCCATGATGTAGGACTAGGGAAGCCGTAAAATTTCGTATTTAAAAAGCAGCTCTGCAGGGAAGAGGGCTAGCCCAGGGCGAGGAGAGCACTCATAACAGGTTTTGAAGGTCACACCTAGGTATGTAGGATTAAATTAGGCAGGACCTAAGAGTTTAAGTTCTAATGTATGCCTCCCTTGATGGCTGCAGTGTTGCATTATATGCTCCCTTAGTATAATATGGCACTGATACATATACACCAAATTCTGCTTATTTAAAGCACAGCTAAGGCTTGCACAATGATATTTTCTTCAGCTTATATATTATTGTTTTATTCATTGTTACTTCTTCCTGATAGTGTGTTGTTCTGATGTCCTGATTTAGCTGATGTAAATAGTCCTAGGGTTTACAAAGTAGTATGGTGGATTGCTCATCAGAGCAGTAAAAAATTGGTATCAAAACCATGAAAAATTAGTCTCTCAGTCCTCACTAAATATATATGTATATGAATATATATTATTTTCAAATTCTGCTGAAAGAAGACAGAGTCTGAAGATTTTAAAGCTACCAATCACTTTGATTTTTCTCTTCAGTAATTACAGAAGTTCAACACTAAAATTAGATATAACTTAATAATAATGTTAGGTCAAATTTAAATGAGTATGAAATCATCAGAATGACTGAGAAATTTTCCAAGAAGTTTCAACTATTTTTTGAGGATTGAGGAAAGCTGTATTCTAAAATATAATCTGAGGCAGTTTTATTTCCTAGATGATGAACATTTTGCAGTAGTAGTTTCCTTTTTCTCCTTCCAATCTGTTAAAAATCTTCTCTTACAAGGAGACTGGCTTCAAGGCATGTATATGTTTAATTTCAGTCATGGAAGAAATTTTAATCATAGAATCATAGAATGGTTAGGATTGGAAGGGACCTTAAAGATCATCTAGTTCCAACCCCCCTGCCATCAGCAGGGACATCTTCCACTAGACCAGGTTGCTGGATCTTAATATATATATCTTATCTGATTAATCTGTTGTGTTGGATTGGAGACTGTGATCTGGCTAAAATCTGAGACACTTTGGGATGCAGCAGATGTGAGCAGCAACATAAGAAAGAATTGAACTCACTCTTCATTCTGGACTCTAGGAAGCAGTATGGATTTTATAGATTCTTCACTGTCACCCTTGCTGTCATGTTCATGACAGAAGCCCTTGCTATTTGGGCACTATCCATTTCTTGAATGTTTCTGCCTTTTAGTCTGAGTCATGATGTGCTTCATTATTATGGTTCTGGTTTGACACAGTCCTTAACTTTTGCAAAGTTGACCTTGGTGACCTCTGGTTTTCACACCAGCTGCTAAACCTGATTTTTATCAGGTCCGATCCGCTGCTCTTGCCTTTCTCATCTGAGTTTCTCTGTCACAGCTAGAATAACTGGAATCACAAAAATAAGTTTTGCAAAGCTCGCCACAAATACTTCCTCAAAACAGAGGAAATGTGACACTTGCACTTTTGGTATGCACACCAGGAACCAAGCTACTCTAGTCTCTCTGTTGAGTAAAAAAAAAAGGTGCTGTCAACTTGATAAATATAAAATTTGTAATAATTTTTATATTGCTGTGGTCACCAAAAAACTAATACAAATATTGTATTTCATCTGTTGCCAAACAGCCTAGATTGCCTGAAGATAGAACCCGTTAGTCTGAAATGTGTCCTTGTGGCATGTATGAAATAATTTCTAATCCAATTTGCAGTGAACACAAGTCATTTTCTGTAATTCCTAGGGAATCTCTGCAGACAGCTTTGCTTGATCGACAGGCACCTTCCAAATCCTAACTTTAGAGATCACCACTGAGGCTAAGTATGACTTTATTTTTTTTTTGCCCCTGGAATGGTCTCCAAAATGAAAATCTTTGCTTTCTGATGACCAAATTATGCCTCAGTCCTGACAGTATTGATGTCTAATGCCCAGAGTGTGTAAGGTGAGAAGAGCCATACAGGTGTCCAGGTCCTACAGTGCCAAAATAAGGCACCTCAGGTGATGGCGTTGGCAGTGGAACGGCCACGGCTGTCCCAGTGCTCCCTCTGTTGGAAACATTCTGACATGTCCCTTCTCTTTTCCTTCAAAAAAGGGGACAAGAACAGTCCTGCTTGGAACACCTGCATCCCAGGTGTTTTCCAGTCAAATCTTGAGAGAGCTGTGTGTGAGAGCTGCGTGCATCCCTCTGCTGCTGG